>NC_080086.1:187367880-187372880 GCF_950005125.1 Chionomys nivalis | reverse complement strand
GAGCAAAGACAAAAGCAATTTGTTAACTACGTTCTGAAACTGCTCACCATCGGGTGGTTTCATTAAAATGCTACCCTCATCACTGTATTTGCTTGCTAGGCTCATGTTGGACTTTGGTACTAAGTTAAAGCTGGCTGAGGAAATATCTCTAAGTGCACCACCTATGCTGTGGGTCTTCCAATGGGAAGGCAAGAGGTGGGTCTGGTGAAGCCATATTAAAAGGCCATTTTGTGCCCAGAACACAGCCTGGAAGTGAGGAAGTGCTGAAAGGGCATCAGAATGAAGCTCTGTGGAAGAGCTGTCTTATGTTCAGGTAGAGCAGAAAGGGAATCCAGGGAGTTCCTGTGGGTGGGAGACTGAGGATGGAAGTAAGGTGAGCTTGAGGCTTAAGGAAAGGTATGTGGCAGGAAGGGTGAAAAGGCCATCACAGGAGAAGTGTGTACTCAGAGCTCTCATTAGCCAGAGGATCAGTGACGGCTACTGCAAGTGGTCCAGCCTTGGGGAATTTGACTGTAAGTGGGCCTACTACAAGGACGCTCACAAGCATGCACAACTCAGTCACTGAGCTTTTTAAATAAAAAGAGGGAGGTTGTGCCTGCTGAACAGGTCCTTAGATGCTCTTGGAGAGCTAATTATTTCTTATTGCTTTAAGTGTTTTTTTTTTCTTTTTAACTTTGAAATCACCCGATTCCTACACTAAAATATTCCTGTCCCCAAGAATTTTAATATTTTATTCTTTTGTGCAGAATGTATTTGTTTTTAAGGTTCCCTTGAAATTAAAACAAGTATTTACTTTTCTACAGATAGTCAGGCGACATTCTTTAGCTTTTATACCCCCTTTTTCATAGAGGCAAATATATACAGGCAGGCAGTTGTAAAAAGTGCAAAAATTTTACATCTGGGTTTTAACTGTTACTATCAACTGAATGGGGGTAATAATTTTCAATAACAGAATGAAATGAACTTTCCTTGAGCTCAGCTTCCCTTATTTAGGAAAACAAATATGAATTCCATAAAGAACTAATTTAAAACAAGGTAATGAGTGAAACTAATATTAAAATTTAGAGGTTCAAACCAACCATTCAGCATGTAACTAGAACAGTAAAAACCTGGTGTATATTCATTCCCACGTGTGTGCAAAATAGATGTTAGGGACAGAGATCGTATGACTCTGTTATGCTCAAATATGACTTTAGAATGTAAAGTGTAATATAATAAAATTATGAGGCATCACTTGAAATACTTTTAAAAATTAATTCACCAAAATCATGATCATTATCAAATCTTTACTAGTTATATTGTGAACAGGAATCATTCAACATTAAGCACAGATCATAGCGTTTCAATAAAACATATCCTCCTAGACCCCAGTCTTTCAAAGTCACCAGCTCTCTGTCTGTAAGGGAAATGAAGTAAGAGTCAATAGCTACTTTGAATATTTTGTAACATTTTTTGGAATGGAAAGTGGCCCAAGTTTATTTCTTACATTTAAATTAATTTCATTTTTAACTGGAGCATAATGTATCAGATTGATAGATTAATTAAAGGTTAGTTAAATAGAAAGGTGAGTTTTTCATTGTTCTCCTCCAGATGTTTGTCATCCTTGAGGCCCTGACAGTGTTCTGTTTGCACAGGGTGGTCATCACCAATGACACTAGTCTCTTAGCATTTGGGATGCTTTACATGTTCCAATCTTTTTTTGAGCAAAAACTTAAGTTTTTACAAGAATATAACCACAATTTTTATGTAACATTTTAGGAATTATGTTCACATCTGGAAAAAAAATTGAGGAATACTTTTAAATTTACTTGAAATCGTATCTTTTGCTATAACAAACATGCTATCAGTTTCTATGGCTTTTTAAAAATTATGTTCCTAAGATCACCCAGTTCCTGTATTAAGAATTAGAAACAGTCGTGTACATTTTCAATTTTTATCCTTATACATTCAAGTATGTCCTTCACATTTGGCATTTTGATTTATTAGACAATCTTAGCATTAAAGACTTTAAGCAAAGCAGTGCTGGGTTTCAAATGCACTATGCATGGAGTCCACAATGAATTAATTCCACTAGAGCACAAAAGTTATCATTATTTAAATACTAGTTTCTTTCATAAAATTCACATAATAGTCAAGTTTTCAGATCAGAATTCAGCTGAATTCAGAAGCAAATGAACTTAGTTTCTTGTTGCTTATGTATGTATTTCTGACCTATTATTTCCTGAATCCACAAAGAAATATTAAGTGATTTTAATACTAGGAATTTTGAAATGATTAATACAGCATGCTTAAAAGCAAGAGATGATATTATAATATATTAGTTTAGATATTATATGACAGAATCAAAATTCCTTTGATTTAGTGAGCTTGTTTTAGTAAATAAATTAGATGCTGGAATAAATCAGACTGAAAGGAGAGTTCTCCTGATATCACTATGAGTAATTTTAAGAAAAATAAAAAACGCTTTATGCTTTTTATGTTTGTTATTATTCTTAATGCTTCAGGAAGTCATTGACTTTTCACTCACTTGATTTTATTAAATATTAATTTTTGACAAACAAAAAGATAAATTTGTTATTAAATTGACCTTCATAGTAATTAAGGTCACAAGCATGAGACAAGGTTTCTATATATGTAGATAGGAATGTGTTATAAGACATGGAGTCTACATTTTCCTTCTTAGTGTCTTGAGATTCTAGTTAGTTTGACCGATCAACTTCTCTGTTCATAAAAAAGCACCTATACATACAAACATTAGTGCATCAGTGGGTTATATAGGGGAAGAGAGGTAGAAGAAGGAAATGTAAGAAAGGTGAGCGGGACAGGGACATTGTGAGGTAGAAGACATGAGAGAAAAGAAGTTGAGGAAGCAACAAGGACCAATAGTGTCCCTGGTGGTGGCTGAGATAACACAATTAACTCTACTCACCCAGGTCAAGCTTCACACGTTGGAACGGTGCAGCGAATGTGGAATAGGATGCGTGCAGGTTTCTGTCATCACTCTGGCACATAACTATCTCACATAGCACAGTTTCATACCAAATTCATCTCTAACTTCAAGAGGAAAAAATAAAACCAACAAGTGTAGCATTCAGTAATACCCTATCATAAAGTAAGGGGGTCTAATTGAGCTATGTCTTCATATCCTGCTATTTGTACAAATAAAAGACTACATCTTGATGCAAAATAAACACAAAAGCATTGTTGTGACTATAACAGGGAGTCATATACTAATTTATATAATAAGTGGTTGTGCACGCTTTATTCAAGATTATGGCTGCAAGAAATGGCATGAATTGCTGGGTGTGTTTAATGCTGGATTATAGCAATTTGAAACATGTCAAACACATGGCTAATGCCTCATGCTTCACTCATTCTTGCGTAAACCTGCATAGCCACCATCCATTATAGCCTTGGTAACAACACAATTCTGCAAGTAAATATTGTTACACTAAGTAACCTTTCAATTCAACTTGTTTAGGAAGAGAAAATGCAATCTTGTGCAGTCAGTTCCAGTGTCAGTTTAATGTTTCAAAAGGGAAGTGGTGTAGAGAAAAAGTATCTGTATAGTGAATTGATAAGGGGGAAAAAATCCGAGAAAGAAAGGAAGGAAAACTTAATGTCAGAGAGAAAAGTAAAACTGTATCATTCAGTGAAAGATCTGGAGTTCATTTCTGGTGTGGCTGCAAAGCTGTGTCTGAAGAAAAACTCCAGGGTTTAATGTACACTTTAGACAAACAGAGAGACGCACTCCCAAACCCAACTTCTTCTTTAATAACTTGGAATTTATTTTCACTGATTTTTATAAAATGTTTGTAGTAGGATTAAAAAGAATGAATAATTTAGTTTGATATGTTTGGGATCATAAGCAAATCCACTCTGAAAGAATATGATGATTTTATAATTATTTAAAATATCGTTAAAAGGTAAACAGCACTTCAGATTTTGCCAGAAATTTCTTTTTCTAGTGAGATGTGAGTGTGCACGGGTGACTAGAGAAAAACCTGACTAAACACAAAAGAAATAATCTCTACCACCCTTAAAGAAATGTCTCCTTCAAAGTGGACACACTAGATTCTCTTCCTCATGTGCAAAGGAGATTGTCATCTCATTGTGCAGGTCCCCGCCCCCCATTTTTCAATGTTGACATTGGTCCGGCTCTCCTGTTTTGTAGACCAGACTACTATTACTGTCACAGTTTTCTTAAGCATGATTTTACTTAGTCTTAGGTGACTGAACTTAAAATGTAAATCACAATTTATACTCTAGGGCTTCATAAAATCAAAAATTCCACAAGGGATATTAAAATTCTTTAGTTAATAGGAATTGGAAGTTATATAGGTCTTTCTTCATTATTGTAATAAAGATTTAGACACATGACTCTCTGCTTGTGAATTATTCTTAATTATTTGATGACCTTGATTATAACAGTAATATGTGCAGAATCCTTTAATTCATCTGATTGATCCTGACATAAAAACACAAAGGTTAGTATCAAACGCTGCACCTGCCTGTGACATCTGTAAAAACCAGTTATCCAATTTTATTCTTTGTGTTGGAAATTCCAGATGAGATAATAAATATTTCAAATAAGTTTGAGTGATAAAAGAAAACCACATATTTATAAACACAGTATTACAGGTTTACCGTTCATAGTAAAATTTAAATGTAATATGTAGAAGTTATCTGTTTCTGTAGTTGAAGAAGACTGAAATTATAATTCTCATCTAACTAGTAAAGGCAATCAGCCCCTTTCTCTGAATATTTTAAACATTGTGCATGTAAAATTTATGCCTAATTTGAATACTTATTAGCCGCCTAATCTCAGAAAAGAGTATTAGCTTTGTTTTTTTTTCTTAAAATTCCATCAGTGTGTATCAGTTTTATGTGTATGATTATTTTCTTTGTTAATGTTAAATAAAATGTTTAACAAGACTTATTTATTCACAAGCTCATTTGGCTCGAGAGTTGCTTGCTGTATAGTTATGACAAGCGTCTTT
>NC_080086.1:187362880-187365380 GCF_950005125.1 Chionomys nivalis | reverse complement strand
TGTGTATTAATAGATTTAAAGGGCTCTTTTGTGTTTTCATATTCTCACCAAAACACTGTAGCACTCTGTAAATTAGAAAAAAATTAACAATTAAAAATTTTTAAATATACTTTTAAATAACTTTATATTTTATCTGCATGAGAGATGTGTTGGTTTTTATTTCTGTGGGGTTTTTTTATTGAAGAAATTTCTTCCTAAACAAAACTAGAGTCACTGCATTCTCCCCTTACTCAAGTTCACAGCCACCGATAACAGAACCCTTTCAAAGCATGCATCTAGACTGGGCATGGAGGAGAAGCCTGTCGGAAAGATTCCGAGTGTTTTAAGAATAAAGGTATTTGTTTGAGCATCTGAATTGCACTCAGACTAAATGCAGGTTGGGAAGTGATAGAAATTAAGCCATCAAAATAATGAATTATTACTAAAGTGTCTCAAATTCAATGCAGCATCATTTAGATTTTGTTATATATAATGAGATACATGCCTCTTAAAAGGTAAATAAATGCCCTCACTACAGTAAAATTTAAGAGAATCATTATTTTTAATAATAAAAACATTGAAAAAGTTATATGGATTGAATAATTTCTTAACCTCTAGGCAGAGTCATGAATAATCTTTTGAAAGAATGAGACAAAGCATTTTGAATATGGTCCATATTATTTGTGAATTATGTCTGTTTTCTATAGAATATTATCAGATAATTTTTATTTTGTTTTGAAATATTTATTTGCAAATGCCGTGGGGATTAGATGTGAATCAAAAGCCCCAAATTATCCTACTTTACAGATATGTGAATGCAGTTTTCAAAACAATCCTTTCTTTCTTTAACGTTTCTACAGAAAATACCATGCCAGAGAGATGCCTTAATAGTCTCATTACTTCCCCTAAATAAACATCTTCAGAATTATTAGGCAGAATCTGCTGCATTCTGAGTTTCCAGGAGACTGCATTCCTAAAACAAGTGCACACAATGGGAAATGCACATCATAGCTAACTCCGAACAGAGAACAGACTTGAAGGGAGTTAGCAAGAAATGGCTTTTTCTTCACAGCTCTCTCTAGAGTTTAAACAAACAGAAAATAGAGTAAATTTTATACTTGACAGCACCCTGGAAGCACCCTGATCTTAGCCTGTGAGGTGTGCTCATTTCCTGGGTTCGGTAATTACTTTGTTCTGTACACTTAATTTGTGTAAACTATAAGCAGTAGTCAATATTAAAGTTTTACCATTTGTGACGTAGAAACTGGAGTCATGTTCCCACTTAGAGCAAGGTCTCAGTGGGATTTAGCCCGATGGGTGTGAGGGAAGCTTACACAGACACTTTGGGGTGCCTATAGGAAAATAATATATTAAAAGGTAAATATGCAAAGCCCTTCCAAGCAGCCAGTTTGGGGTTATGATTAAATCGCTTTCTAAAACAGCGAGCCACTTAAGATCTTTCAAATTTTCCCCTTTGCTGTATAGACACTTTGGAAAAGGCCTGAACTAATTAACACTTTGCTGTGTCTTTTGTATGATGAATAATATAGTTATGGCTTTGAGTTATAAAATATCCTTTAAGTTTCTCAAAGTGTGCATAGAAAACATTAAAATACTACCTCCTTCTACTTTTAAAAAAATAAATTTACATATGAAATTATTTTGAAAATTGATCACTGCATGTTGCTATTGAAATGTAAACTTGTACACAGAGTCTAAACTCACTAATCTAAGTCTGATAGGTGGCACACTCAGGTCAAGCTTATCTTACATAGACATAGAATTTGAGGGGCAGAGAGTGGTGTGGCAGTGTAAAGTGCTGCTTGTCAGGAGAAGGATTGTTTTGACAATTTCTGTGAATTTTTGTATTTTTATGCAGGTGGGAGTTTTATTTAAATTGCCATGAAGTTAGCGAAAGAGTTGGCTTGGAATTCATTGCAAAAAAAAAATTAATTGATGATAAACTGAAAGGTGCTAATAAATGGAACTATGATTTCCTAAACATTTGGACCAATATTGAAATATTTCTAAAATCCAGAATGCCTGTAGATTTTTAAATATTCCATATAATGGATTTATGCATGGTTCCCAAGCCTTTGTTAGATGGCTCTGCTGCTGTCTATGCAGGGAAAACTTAAGTTATTTTTAGAACCCTTTCTCCTGATGAATTACTCTCTCCATCACTCTTTTCTAATCTTCTAAAATTAGTGCTGAATGCTAGAATGTATAATACATGGAGGTAGCACATTTCCAATGTTGTTCTACATTAACTACACTGAGAAATTATTCTGCAGTAGATGTAGAATTTTATTTTGATATTAGGTTGGCAGAATTAATTGTTTGTGTCACTAAGGTCAAAATAGTTGCTAAAAACTTGATTGCTTTACTGGGTGGATTTGAGCTTGCATTTTGAGCATTCATTAAGTCAGATCATCTTTCTGAATGTTTTATGAGATTTTACTGCTTTGAAAGTATTGCAGGTGATGGTTGTAAAAACATCTGGCTAGGACTTTCTTGCCAT
>NC_080086.1:187197880-187357880 GCF_950005125.1 Chionomys nivalis | reverse complement strand
TAAAAATGTGTAAAGTGGATGCCTAACATAAAAATTTCTAGAAGTAAAACCCACCAAACTGCAAGTCTCTGGGGTTGAGGGGAATGAATCAGCCATTGCCATGTTGGGGTCCTAAGAAGCCATGTCTCGTTTCTAAGATTTCAATGAAGAATGCAGACTAGAAGCTCTTCTCACCCTCTCTGAATATTCCCTAATAAAATGTTTTTACTGTAGTTTTGAAATGCACCTATTCTGCTTTATACTCTTTTATGTTTAAAGACAAACTAATAACATGGATAAATGATTGCTCAACTGTATTACAAGTTATTTTAAATATAACAATTCAGACAGTTGTTTTTAAGCATTTTTACCTTATACTGAAACATAAGTAATGGGTAATAATTACTTTTGCATACTATAGAAGTAAAATGAACAATGCAGAAGCAAAATACAATATGAAAAGCTTCATAACATATTCAGGAAATGATTTCTATTAGGAGAAAATGTTCTTAGCATGATTTTCTAGCTCTCTTAAAGCAGATATCTCTCAGTTATTATAATGTTTCCTAATTCAATTAAAAACAGAAAATCATCCATGTATAGATGGGACGATCAAAGTTTCATATCTTCCACAAATATACAAAAATCCTATAATGAATTATCTCAATGTGTGTGTGTGTTGTATGTATGTGTTCATGCATGTGTCCCATGTGAATGCTAATGTGGAGCCCAGAGGGCAACATGTATTACCCTCGTCCTAAATTTTTATAACCAGGGTCTGTCACTAAACCCACACTTCTTGAATTTGACTATACTCTCTGGCCAGCAAGCTCCAAAGATTAGCCCATATTTTCTGCCCATCCAACCCTCACAAGACTAAGAATTACAGATGCAAGCCACTTCATGACAGATGCCTGGCTTTTATATGGCTATTGGTGAACGCCAACTTCAGTTCCTCCTGCTTGGGAATAATGATTTTACATACTGAGCCATCTCCCCAGCCTCCTGGAATGCCTATTAATTTGTGTCTTCAACCCTGCGATATTAATCATAGGAACTGTGTAGCTCAGTGGTACAGTTCTTTGTAGTATGTGTGAGAGACAGAGTTGGTTCACCAAGGAAGGAAGCAAAGGGGGTGGGACTTAAGTGGCAGGAGAAGGAATCAAGGGAAGGACAAAGTGAGAGGAAGGGTATTTAGAAATACAGTATAATTTTATTAATAATAAAACTCAGAGGTCATTCTTTTCCATTAAAACACACACACACACACACATTTGCAGAAACAATTTGCCATCTTTAGAAATTTCTCATGGACCTGGCCAACCTACTTTTCTCCTGCCTACTATAATGTTCAAAGTGTTCCCATATTGTCCATAAAATTCTTCTCAGTAAATGATGGAAAACGGTCATAATGTAAGTCGTATGTTTGATTTTATTAAATAGTTGATATTCTCAACTTTCTTTTTTTATTTTTTTAAATTTATTTATTTATTAAAGATTTCTGCCTCCTCCCTGTCACCGCCTCCCATTTCCCTCCCCCTCCCCCAATCAAGTCCCCCTCCCTCGTCAGCCCAAAGAGCAATCAGGGTTCCCTGCCCTGTGGGAAGACCAAGGACCACCCACCTCCATCCAGGTCTAGTAAGGTGAGCATCCAAACTACCTAGGCTCCCACCAAGCCTGTACATGCAGTAGGATCCAAAACCCATTGCCATTATTCTTGAGTTCTCAGCAGTCCTCATTGTCTGCTATGTTCAGCAAGTCCGGTTTTATCCCATGCTTTTTCAGACCCAGGCCAGCTGGTCTTGGTGAGTTCCCGATAGAACATCCCCATTGTCTCAGTGTGTGGGTGCTCCCCTCGCGGTCCTGAGTTCCTTGCTCGTACTCTCTCTCCTTCTGCTCCTCATTCTCGGTGCGGTGCTCCAATGTGGGTCTCTGTCTCTGTCTCCTTTCATCGGCTGATGAAGGTTAATATTCAGGAGGATGCCTATATGTTTTTCTTTGGGTTCACCTTCTTATTTAGCTTCTTTAGGATCATGAATTATAGGCTCAATGTCCTTTATTTATGGCTAGAAACCAAATATGAGTGAGTACATCCCATGTTCCTCTTTTTGGGTCTGGCTTAACTCACTCAGGATAGTGTTTTCTATTTCCGTCCATTTGCACGCAAAATTCAAGAAGTCATTGTTTTTTGCTGCTGAGTAGTACTCTAATATGTATATATTCCATACTTTCTCCATAAAAGGCTAATCAACCCAATTATAAAATGGGGCACTGAGATGAACAGAGAATTCTCAACAGAAGAAGTTCAAATGGCCAAAAGATACTTAAGGTCATGCTCAACTTCCTTAGCTATCAGGGAAATGCAAATCAAGTCAACTTTAAGATGCCATCTTACACCTGTCAGAATGGCTAAAATAAAAAACACCAATGATAGCCTTTGCTGGAGAGGTTGTTGAGTAAGTTGGTGGGAATGCAAACTTGTGCAACCACTTTGGAAAGCAGTGTGGCGGTTTCTCAGGAAATTCGGGATCAACCTACCCCTGGACCCAGCAATACCACTCTTGGGAATATACCCAAGAGATGCCCTATCATACCACAAAAGTATATGCTCAACCATGTTCATAGCAGCATTGTTTGTAATAGCCAGAACCTGGAAACAACCTACATGCCCTTCAATGGAAGAATGGATGAAGAAAGTATAGAATATATACATATTAGAGTACTACTCAGCAGTCAACTTTCTTTTCAGAGCATTTCACATTGTGAGATAGCCAGATATGCTCTGAGTTTACAAAGAGCCGGGGTAGGTTCAGTTATCTCAATTTGTCAAAGGAGGTTTGAGAATTGAAGTACTATTTGTCCCTGAAAATAAGGAGAATGATCCATGGACAGAAAAGGAACAAGGAACTCTGGACAGAGTGGGGGCATACACCCAAGAACAGGTAGATGCAAAGAACAGAATGTTTTGGACCATTTAATATCGTGATACTCATCACTGAAATACTGTTTAGGAAGCTACATAAGGACGATTTAGATGTGGAGGGATTCTGGTATTATATTAAAAGTTTTTCTGTAGATGTGATGAAGCCACTCAAGATCCCAGTTCAGTCAAAACATAATGACAATTTTCTATCTTCAAGAAAAAAACTTGGTCATTGAATAGCTAGGTAGCAGAGACTTGTAGAATACACCAATGAAGGGTAGTCACTGGGATATGGCTTATTATTATTACTATGGCATATTATAAATATACTTGAATAGTAGTAATGTAAAACAGAATTCTATTATTTAGGTTAGTGTGAGCTCACCTGCTTAATTCCCTATGCCTTAGTAGCAAGAGTTGGTACGTTAGTGTAACTTTTACATGTAGATTTAAAAAGGAGTGGAAACCTGATTCATAAAAATTATCATGTCCTTTATTTGTATGCAATGTTATACAATCAGTCTTCTAATTATGATTCTTCTTGATTCAAGTTTTACCTTTTATGCCATATTCATTTTTCTTCAGTAGAGACAATTTATTATGGCTAGTTTTCAAGTGTGTGATTCTATCATCCCTTTGTTTTTAAATTAAATATCTTAAAATTTATATTTTTATAAGAAAAAAGCACATAAATGTGCATTTGTAGGACTTAAAACATTTGCGTTATTTAGAGAGCAGGTTTCCTCCACTATCTCCCCACTCTCAATGGGGAAAGTTAACCACGTGATCTCTACAATATTCAATAGATTGCATTTACCATAGAAACATTAGTTCTGTTTCATTTTTAGAAAAGCATCTTTGTGATCACATTGTAGCTCTGCCTTGAAGTCTTCCTACCAAACATCCTGTAAGCAAACCCTATGTCATGACTATTGTGATGACTACATGCTATTCTAACTAGATCAGAGGAGTGTCACATTATAAGTGAGTGCTAAATGAAAATGGACAGTGAGTTATAGTTGTTCCCAAACAATAAAAGGCCTTTCTTCATATAGTCTTTCCATAGTCAGAGGTGCAAGCATCCGAGCTGAACTACCTGAAAATAGGAAAAGAAGACCCCCACTTGCATGTCCTTAAGTTTGTGCCCAGCCATTCTCTGATTGAGCTCTCTCCAGTCTGTGGATTCATCGAAACGTATGATTTCAATTGACTAGTAGTTATTAGTCAGGTGTGGCTCTTCTATGCAGGGGTGCTAGGTGAGAAAAACAATGCCTTGTATTTTAGAGACTTATAATGCAAAATGCAAGCATATTTCACTGATTATGACAGCTGACTAAATGTTCAAATGATATTTTGATCTTGGCACGGTGCCATGTCCTCAGAGCCCTAACACTTGGGAAACTAGCATCTTTTAACCACAGAAGATTGAACCAACATGGGCAACACAGCAAGGCCTTGCCACAAAACTATTTTAGTTATTTTTATAGTATAGCACTGCAAATAAAATGCATAAAAACCTTCCATTTCTGTTGACCCTGTTTGCTTAGGTCTCTTTAGAGTTTCTACAGTATTTATTACAACATGTGTGGTTCACATTACCCCTCTGTTGACCATTGCTAGGCTTTGAGATGCTGGAGTGAAGTTGGATACAATGGCTTCACGTGAGCTAATGATTCCTTCTCCTTTGTTAGCTATTGTAGGTCAACATGGTGGCGCTATTGGAACTTTCCACTTTTGCCATTTATTTCATTTCATAGAAGTTTGCTAAAGAGTAATTTGTCATTTAACCACAATACACACATAAAACAAACACCATAATACTAAATAAATTCCATTTCCTAAAGTTCTAATTGTTTTATCAATTATGTGGTCTGGCAATTTTTAAGTTATAAGCTAAGTGTTAAATATTTTAGGATGACCGGTGTTCAGAGATCTGAAAATGACTCTTTTATAATAACTCTGTTTTGAAAATACTCTTATAATCCAAGTCGCCATATGTACTTTAGATTGCTTTTATCTGCTGTGATTCAAATAGTGCAATGGCTGAAATTCCATAGCTTTTAATATAAAAAAATAATGTGTAATAATCACTCAGAAGCTCTGGCTCAAGTGATCCCTAATTAACCTATATAGATTAAGTTTTATAATACACTTTAAAGGCTTGAATGATGGCTCATCGGGTGAAGGTCCTTACCTCCAAGTCTGATTACCAGAGTTCTAGCCCTACATTTTGGAAGGTGAGAACCACATTCTTAAATTGTCTTCTAACCACCTACATGCATTCTGTGGCCTGTGCCCATCCACCACCAAAGCAAATTATAAATCAATGTTATAACCTACTATATGCCAACGTTACATGTGCTGCCGCAAAACAGTAGTGCTCGCAATGATGACAGACCAGTTTTTGTAACAGACATACTTAAAATGGAACTTGTTCTGCACAAAGTTCCCAAAGTTGAAGTACTCAAATACCACAATTAAATTATCAAATTCGTTAAACGATAGTTTTGTTTCTGATTGACTTCTTACACTTTAGGCAATAAACATGAGAGGGAGAGAGCCTCATTCCGACTCTCAAGTGTGTGATTGTCTTTGAGGTCTCACCAAGAGTTAAATGCTGCATTTAATCTGCTCATAGACTGAGATGTGGCAAAACCCAGAGTGAGAACCCCGGATTTAGAGCGAGGCTCATCTTCTCAGTTCTCTCAGTCTCCTTTCTTTCACAGTTTGTGCTGGTGAAGAGTTTCTTCTGCCAGACTGTCTCAATCATGGACTCAGGGGTTTCTACCCAAGACACAACCTCCCTTTTGTCTTCACTAGGAAAGCTTTGATTGCTGGTAGAAGATGGTTCATAGATCCCTACAATTCATCAAATTATAACAACTATAAATGAAATTGGTGTACTGAAAATAAGAACTCAAAAGCTGTATAGCTAATAAATACACCTCTTTTTAACGCTGATGGTTTCTTTGGTCTATTTAAAATCTCCACTAGCTTTCTTTTCTGATGGAAAACTGACACTCAGGAAAACCAGTCTAGTAGGGTTAATGTGTGCTTCCATGATTAAAGTCAAATATATATATTCAATTATATATAGTAAAATATAGAATGGGAAGATAAAACAAGTATGGAGAATTCTTTATTTTTGAGTTTCTAGAAATACTGTATATTCCTTACTTTGAAGGGAATTACACACTATTAAAATACAGGCAGCAGGGATTTCACTAGAAACCCAGTAATACATGGAAGAGCATGTTTCCATTGCTTACATCAGTTACTGCTCTTACTCAGCTATTTAAATTCTCATAAACCTCTTTTATTTCATTTAAAATGATAAGAATTTCTAAAATTTATGACCCATACATACCTTACCTGCTAAAATCGACCAACCAACATCCCGGGAGAAAACAGTGTTTAGTAGGTGTTGCTGTGCTTTGGATTATTACTATAAATGTTAACTAACGCAAGATTTTGACATTTTTTTGAGAAATTGAAGAACTGAAAAAGCTTATTGAAAAATGATTTTATGCCTTTTTATTCTCCATAAATAACAAGAGATTTCCTGAAGACTCCAAGCCTTAAAAGTGTTGTGGTGACCCTTTTCTAATGAAGACATAAATTTGCCTTCAAGGACAAGTGATTCAGGATTAGTGCCAAGCTCACAATTCATTTCATTTTATATCTGTTTTTGGCTCAATATGCTTCTAATTGAAAACCCAAGTTTTTATTTTGTTTAATTTTTTTTTCAAATTGTGACCAAAAAACGTTGTACTGCTCCAAAGCCAAAGCACACTTTATACCCTTACATTGTAGATGGCCAACTATGTTTCAACTATGCATATGATCTCCTAAAAGACTAAGAAAAATTTGGGTAATGTAGATTAAGATAAAGTAATAAACTAATGCATATCTTAACATGTTCATGTTATCAAAAATTTTGTTACTGAGACAATAGAAAGCTTTAGATTTAATATAATCCAATCTAATATAAAATGATAGTAGTTTAGATTGTCATAGTGATATTCCTTTTATATAGTTTATGTAGTAGGAATTCTCAGAAGTTTTAAGAAATTTTATCAAGAAATATACACTATTTATTTGCAAGATACTCCATCAAAATATTAAGATTGCCCATTCTAATATTTTTAAATGTTTCTTATGTTTTAATTTATTTATTTAAGGGATGGCATTTGAACCACAGAAGGCATGCTTAGGTGAGAAGTTTAGGGGCTGCTTCTCACCAACGACCTTATGAGCCTTAGGTATCAAACTCAGGTTGGTAGGCTTAATGGCAGTCGCACCTGCTGAGCATCTTCCCAGTCATAACATTCACCCTCTTCTGCAAATGGTGCTGCTCACTCACAGAGAACACCCTGTGGGAATGCAGTAATCAAGTTGATCATATAACTAGATTCCACACCATCGTGAAGTTAGACTGCGAATTCATATTTTTTATGCAATATAATTAACCTGGCCAGTTTTTAGCCTTTTATATTATGTTAGAAATCTTAATTTCCCAAAATATTTTGAATATACCTTTAAAATACATGCAATTGTATCATAAGTTTCTTTAGATGATGTCAAATTTATTTTTAAAAAATCAGTGATTTAATTGTGTTTCTACACTTCCTGCAAAATAGAATTACATCTTTACTATTCATTAGTAATTTTCATAATTGCTACTGAATTTTTATAACTGTATTACCAAAATATATTAGCATCAAATAATTTTAAAATATATAATATACTACATGCAACACTACATATACTATTCATACTATGTATAATAAATAGCATACTATATTTTAATAATTTATTATTCAGTTTCTGAGAATTTGGGGGAATCTATATATAGATAGTGTCTTTAATACTGGAACTTATACTGTCTTAGTATTAACATTTTTTTATTTTCTGAAAAATAATGTAGAGATTTCAGAATTTTAAAATGTAGATAAAAGGGAGAAACTGACTTACTAAAATAACATTAAAAGTAAATAATAAAATTGAGTTTGTAATTTCTTTAGATCTTAATTCTATATAATTCTTTATAACATATTGAAACTAAAATTAACAGTTCTCTCTAAAGCCAAACTCCCACTCAAGAATATACAAATAAATTCATAAAAATATAATTATAACTGTATTGCAATGTGTATACTGCATAGTCTCCATTTAGAAATCTCCCAGTCTGCCCATCTCAGCATAGCCCAAGAAATCATCCTTATGTCAGCCCAATATCATCTCCTTGATTGCTTCCCATTTTTCTCATGACACAGTGATGAGAGACTCATAAAACCTCCCTCCTGTGTCTTTCTCATCCTTTCAGTCCAGTGTACTGTCAGGCATTTCAACTTCACCTTCTAACATCTGAATTTGTCTGTCCCCTGTCCAGTGTTCCCAACTGCCATGACTATCCCAGTTCTCCTCCGCTGAGCGCTTCAACACCATTCCCCATGTGCCTTCCCGTTTTGTCAGATCATTTATTTGATCTCCATATTGAACCATGCCAATTCATTTTTCATCTCTCTGTTTCCTCTGCACACTTGGAATAAAGTCCACTATACCAGATGAAGCTTAGGGGTTTTCCTCCAGGCTCCCCATGGCAGTCCTTCTACATCCTGGTTTAAGCTCTATAACTTAGTTTCTTGTCCTTTTCCTGCTCAGCCAATGAAACTCTCTGTAATTCAGATGTGTTCTCTTGTTTCTAACAGGCTCTTAGAGTTTTCTTCCTCCTTAGTTCTTTAGCCTTTCACCCAAGGCAAATGGTATTTCTACTCTTTCTTTAGATCTTAAAGTGTTTCAGTGAGGTATGGTAGGTATACCCCTCATGAGCACACAATCACAGACTCTCATCAGATTGGTCTCTTCTGTAGCGTTAAGAACCTAGGCTCCTTTGTTTCATATCCATGTATTCTGGATGGACCATTTCTTCAAGTCCCAGGATTTTTTACATGGTAGAGGCACAATACCTTTTGTTGAATGTAAATGGATGACTGCATCTAGATGTTAGAACGAAAACTTTCAGAGTGAATCCAGCCCATTAAAAAGACTGCATGTAGCTTAATCTTCATGAAGTATTTCTTAAGAATGCATTTACTCTTTTCACTGTTACTTATAGACTAAGTATTAAATAAATTTTAAATAGGCAAGTCCGTTGCAGAGTTCATATATGTATGTTGTGAACTTGTAGAGAAAATGCTTTTAAGCCCCATTATTGGTAATTTTATAATTTGTATTTCTGTTATAAATGCTGTGGCATGGTATAAACAGCTAAGATATCAGTCTCTGGCAAATGAAATAGTTATGAGTCTAAAAAAATAAAAATATGATTTTTGGAAATAACTACTGACATTAATAAAAGCCAAATGAATTTCTTGCAAATCTGGTAAATAAAGATGGGGCTTGAGACTTAGTCTTTATATCTCCTTTGATTCATGAGCTAATTTTTAAAGCTGAGTTATAAGCCTTAGTTTATATTGTACCTGAGTTGCAGGCAGTCTTCTACAATAGCTGTATTTCAGGCATCACTGTAATATAGTAAGAGTGATAAAATTACATTTAAATAATGTAAAAAATCTAATTTAAACAGGAAGAAATGAAATTTAGATTTTAATTTAATCCCCTTTTGGCTCCAAATGTTTTTCTTGCCCACTACATACACTGTGGCATGGCTGGTCTTCCATGTTAATATTTGGTAATGTACCATCAGAAAGTACATGATCATTTAGCCACCTTGATATCTAAATAAGAAATGATCATCTCCATTCTCCAGCATTGTGTTCTCTAAATTATGAGGGTGAAGTTGGCATCACTAATCACCAAACTATAATCCCCTAATTTTATTTTAATTGCAATTTTATGCCTTGACATAGCTTAAGAATTTCATTGGTTTTCTAAACTGCTTTTAGAAGAAAAGGGAAATGTTGCGTGAGTTGGAAAAGAATGATAAGGGAACACTTCAGTAAACTACAGTGAAAAATGTAAACACGCACAACATGGTTTAAAACAAGTTTCCAACAAGTGAATAATAGTGGCATGTATTCTTTTACACTCTTGTGTTCTGGTTTCTTATCACCCAAACTGGAATAATAGCCTTATCCTCATGTCATTGTTACGACAGCTACACGAATTATTGTATGGAATGATCAGTGTCTTGCATATTGACTATAGATGTTTCAGTTCTCATCATCACTAACTTCTTATACAAACTATATGTAAAGAATTTTTTACAAATACAGATAGAGTAGAAAGAAAATGTAAAATTTCCTAGAGTTACATATAGCTTATATTTTGTTGATTTGTTTTATAGAAAGTCCCAAATAGTCTTGCATTTGTTTACTTTTAAGTTGTGAATACAAACAATTGTATATTTCTATAAATGATAAATTTTAGTTCATTATGTTAAATGTAATGAAATAATAGTGTTAAGTTCCCTCCCCCAGGGACATTGCTCAGAATAAGAGAAGTTTTTTTCCTAAAACTTGAATGAGAAGTAGATTACAAGCCATAGTCACTGTTCATATCTCACCATTGACAGGGAGTTCTGTAAAACTGAGTCCTGGGCCTAAGGCCAGATTTCCTTCAGTCTACACTAAGATATTCCCTGTATGTTAGAATATCTTGGTTATTCACCGCTTTCTCTTTTCTTAGGAATTTATCTTTAGTCTCTGCTCTGTCAGTGATATAGAAATGCACTTTAGTCTCGTTTGTTGTAACTATAACCTATATACCGCATTGATATTCAAATTTGTGACATTCTTTTTACGTTGAAATATATGTGTATCTCAACACTCCCACTGAAGAATAACTTTAAACCTTTTATGTATTAAGCTTCGATAAGTAGATATAATTGGATGTACACATTTCACCTTACAATTTAGTCCATGAAAATATTTTGTTTTTATTATTATTATTATTATTATTATTATTATATTTTATTCTTTCCCAGTTATACATTTTTTCACACAGACTTATCTACAAAACAACTAGGTTTGTATGTATATCTTAATTATTAATTAGTCTGAAATTAAATACATGAAAAACTATACTGCTTGATTCCAAAAATGTTAAATTATCGGCTAATTGGACAAGTTCAGATATTCCATTAAATTATTTGAAAATATCAGCATGTGCTGTAAGCAAGCATTTGCTTTGAAACTTGGTGTCATTATAGGGGAGACTGTTACAGAAATTTAATAAATATAAGAAAAAGTGTATGTCCTCCCTTGGTGTGTACTTTTATTTAAAACATTAGAGTTGGTTTATTTATGGAACCTATGAGACAGACCTCTGAACAGCATTCGTGTTGAGACCGAATAGTAAAGACATGAACTCAATCAGGACTGACATCTTAGTATTATAGCTTTTCTGGGATTTAAAATAAAATGCAGATCAAAACTAAAATGTGTGTGTGTGTGTTTGGGGAAGTGGGATGGAAATTTTAGAAAAGTGTGTAATCTCCTATCTTTCTGCACAAGCAGCATTTTGTTATTGTATAGGCTCTTTTTTTATTAATCTCTGAAAATGACAGGTGTCAGGGGGCTTTTGTGATGCACGCTCTGGAAGGTTTGGGTCAAGAGGTCACACTGCTGTGATGAGTTAGTCCGTAGCCCTGTCTCCTGTGGAATTTGCCTTGTTTGAAGTGTTTCCAAAGCAAAACACTTTCTGTAATGCACATGAGTTAAATAATGTGTTTGAGAACAGGTTCGCAAAGAATGAAAAGCTATGAGAATTCTTTATGATTAAAAAAAAAAAACTTCTTTAAACACAATGAAACCCGTAAAAGAACATCACAAATGAATAGTTGAAGGGAGTGCATCAAATAATCAAAATGTATGTCCGTGACCTTTTGAACCTATTGTCTCACTTCATTTGAAATACAAGTTGGGCTGCTCAATGTTTTTAAAGGCATTAGTACTCATTTAAATAAAGGTATTTTTAAGTAGGCCAAGTTTTTTCTTTCTAAGTATAATGTGATATTGTTGACTGCTTTAAAGTTATATCTGAAGTTAAAGTTAGATCTGAAGATTGAGTTTAAAACCATAAAGTATTGTTTTAATTCTTAAATATAATAATTAAAATTATGAGAAATTGCCTATTTTTTCAGAAGAAAGTGGAGAGAACTCTATGCATATTATTTCAAGCAATGCTATACTATCAGGCTTTTGAAATGATCTCTTAACTCATGTATATTTGTTATATTTTACATGTATCTCCTTAGTATAAAAGAAAGTAAGTATATTCTCTTTTAACTGGGCAGATTAAGGTTTTAATTTAATTTAAATGTTATAAGCTTTGACATTAGACTATTAAGTTTATCTCATCCTCAAAATATGATTTGTCTAAATTTATACCATATTATTTGTTCTATGATGATGGAGGAAATAAGCAAATCAAAAACTCTTGGTATTTCTGATGCAAAAGCACCCATTAAATGGCTAGGCACCAGTCATACATTTATCATAATAAAACTCTCGCTTCTTTTATTTATTTTCAACTTTTTCAGCCTATTCAAAACAAATTATGCATCCTTGAAGCTTAAAAACCAAAGGAGAAAATGCATTATGTTCATAGCACAGCATTTAACTTATGGTTAACTGATTATTATGCGAAGTAAATAATAATTAAAAATTATGGGGTGTGCTCTAGAAGAATTAAAAAGTATTAATGAAACCAGGCAGTAGTGGTGCACACCTTTAATCCCAGAACTTGGGAGGCAGAGGCAGGTGGACCTCTGTGAGTTCAAAGGAAGCCTGACTGATCTGCAGAGTGAGTTTCAGGTCAGGCCTCAAAACTACAGAGAAACCCTGCCTTTAAAAACAAATCAACAACAACAACAAAAAATAATGAAAAGGAATATAGAAGATGTTTGTTTCAGTTAAATCATTTACAGATACTACCCTTTGCATATACTTGTATAAAATCTAGTTTCAGTAACATATCAGCAGTTTCGCATGAATTCCCAACCAGTGAAGCACATTATTATTTGAGATTATCATAAGCTCCTAGGAAGAAACTTGCACACCTCCTTTGTTAAATGCTGAAGCTTAAATTTCACTGTACACTTCTCACTGAACATGCTGTCACAATGTGGTGTTTACAAGCTTTATTTTTTCAGGATAAATAGAATATTTAAACACCATTTCAAACATTCTGCTCTATGTATGTCTTTCATTATAAATGAAAATCTGACTTTGTTAAATCACCCATTTTTTAAAACTTTCTTAATGTATAGCAGCCTCACACATCTTTAGTTCCCACTTGCTGATTCATTCATTTATTCATTCATTCATTCATTCATTCATTCATTCATTTGACCTGATCTTGCTATATTGTCTTAGTCAGGTGGCCTGGAACTTCAATGCTCCAGCAATCTCCTTCCATGGTCTTTTAAGTAGATGAAATTAAAAGCTTCGGTGTATTGATAATCTAAGAGTTGTGATTTCTGTTGTTTTTTTTCATGATGGTCCTTCATACAAATTAATTTATCATGAAAATATTGCACATTTTAAGAATTTGGTTACTACAAGTCATATAGGGTGGGGCTTGTTAGTGTGTTTTTTGTTGGGAATACATATATGTATGTGTGTGTGTATAATATATATATATATAGTCATCACATGTAAATCTTTGAAAGCCATATCTTCACATACATACAGAGCAGATAGTCTTGGCTCTTCCCAGCACCGAACTATTGTGATCTTTAGTGTTTTCCTAAACCTCAGAAATTGTTATGGAAGAGGGAAAAGAAAGATTCTAAGAGCCAAAGGAATAGGAAGTGTCTGCTATGAGATTTTGTTCTAGAAATGTCAGAGAAGCTAAACCCATGATGGCTATCCAACATGAATACCTAAACATGACCTGAACAGGGATGACAGCAGTGGACATGCTGACATGGACATTGGAAAGCTCAAGAGGCCTCAACCCTAAACAAAGAACTATAAGTAAATAAGAACTGCAGAAAGCAGCAGAAGTGGTCTTCCCCAGAAAAGAGCATTGTTTGTCCAATACCAAATGGTCAGCCATGAAACATACACATAAAAATAACCTTCTATGAACTGATCAGGTTTTATTTATATTATTTGGGAATACACAAACTCACACAGACAGACACACTCATCCACACACACATGTAAGGACAAGTAAAGATGAAAGAAAGAAAAGGAGGGTACATGGGAAGGGGAATAGGGAGTAAAGGGAGAAGGAAATGATGTAATTATATTCAAATCTTAAAGAAAACAAAACGTTAAAAAATGTCAATATGATACTGTCACATTTACAGGGAGCTGCGTCGATCCTAATAAGCCAATGATTCTTTTTTTAAGATTCTTTTTAAGTTTTTAAATTAATTTTACATACCAGCTACAGAGTTCCCCCTCCCTCCCCTGCTCTGGCTCCTTAGCCACCTCTCCCCAATCCTGGCCCCCATCCAGTCCTCAGAAAGGTTAAGGCCTCCCATGGAGAGTCAACAAAGCCTGTTAGCAAAGCCATTGATTCTCAGAGCATCAACCAATCACATATTCCCAAAAAGTGTCATCACCCAGACAACATGTCTTCCTACTTCAGAACATCTGCACTATTTCTGTCCCCAAATTTACATTGGTATGACTCCCAAAGGGTTGTGAGTATAAGTCAAAAACGTTTGTAGAGATGTAAAAATTATGACTTCCATCCAAAAGTTCAACTGATTTTCATAAGGTAACAGACCTTCTTAAGAGTGATGGTTAAATTTTGAGAAAGCTTGTGTTCTAGTCTTTCATAGTAAAGTTAATCTCCCTACTTTAAATTTTTTTAAAAAATAAACTGTGAGTGAGCATAATACTTTAATATGAGGAAGTTAGGCAAGCAAGCCTGCTTTGTGCATCATTTCCACGATCTATACTATAGGGAGCTCTCATGAGTTATCCTTAATCAAGTCCTTTGACAATCTTGCATGGTTTTATACTTGAATTCATGTCCTAGAATTCATGTTAGCCTCTGGCACCTTTTAAAAATATCATTTTGGGGCGGGGACCTTAGATGACTTATTTTACCTGCCTTCGTAGTTCTTGAGTTAGTTTTAAAATTTCATAAGCAATTTATACATCCACTTGTCAAATTTCAGTAGTGGTTTTCTGTTGCTACTGGAACTGTGAAACGTATCCAAAAGTTTTCCGGAGAACTGGAAGACTAGAGAGCTCAAACCCCTACACTGTAGAGGTGAACCCAGATGCTGATAAATACGGCACTGACTATGATACAGCCCTCGAGACAGCTGTTTTAAATTTTCTGAGTTTCAGCTTATTTACGTATTTGCAATTTCTCAAAATCTAATCATGAACAAGAAAGGCAGGGTCTGGGGGACCCTGCTCAGCTGGTGGTTAAGTGGTACCATGCACGTAAGATTATCTGTTGTTGTGTTTTGTTGTTATTGTTAGTACAGAGAACATATAATCTCTTTGTCACTGAGACAGGAGATCTCTTGGCACAGAACCTGGTTCATTGTAGGTTTATCATCCTTGTTTTTCTTATCCAACTTCATTATGTCCATTACATTGTCACTGTATCTGCAAATACATGATAAAGTGATATAGCAGTAGTATCTTAGCACATGCCTTCAGCATAGTGACTAAGGTTCTTCTTCATGGAGAGACCTTCACCAGGTGCCAGGAACTTCATTTTCAGATTAAAGCACTTCTGCTTTTCTCTTTCTTTTTGGGAATTCCTCTGGACCACCGATGAGTGCTAGGCCTCTAATTTACGCTTTCTTTGGCAGCTTCCATACCAAATCTCATTCTCCTATTCTCTTACTGTTCTTGGCAACTTTGTAGGAATCTCTTCCCTTATCTGCCTTCTACCTTGATGTTTCCAGAATACTACCTCCTCTTCCTGCAATTCTTCTCGTTTCCTGACATATTTCTAGGTAATGTCACTGTAACTCTTACCTTATTTTGGCCTAGCCCTCCTCTATTTCCAATGTCAAGTTCATGATTTACCAAAACATTTCTTTAAAAAAAAATCTTAATAATCTCTCTAGTGTGTCTCTTACTAGATTCTTTTGCTCAGTTGATAGAAGACACACCCAACCAAGTTACCAAGCTAAATGTTCATCTTTCCGTTTAACCCTCTCCAACCAGTAGTGATAGACACTGCTTCATCTGAAAAGCATTTGCCTCCCACAAGCTGTGGACAGCATAGGGCATCTTATTACCTGACAGAGTACTGCTATAATTTGTTAATGATTTTAGCAGTATCTTCTGCTCTAAACATCAGTAGTTTTTGACTGGAGATGTAGCTCTGTGGTAGAATACCTCACATATATGAAGATAAGTCACTATAGTTTTCCATGTTCATTTTCTATCTATCAAATTCGAAGTAAACTGTTTATTCGAAAGACTTACAATACATTTCTAGAAAAAAATTTAAAAATAGATGCCTAGAATTAAAAAATGAGTTTATGGTTTCAGTATTTTTTGGTAGATTTTTCAGTGCTACTTTATAAACATTTCTATTTTATCCAATAAGAATTCTGGTAATGTATGATTTTCTATATCTTTGAAATTGACTTTTAAAGATATTATGTTTCTAAAGATTTTAAATGCATAAATATATCTATATTTTTATAGCCATTGTCATATTAGTAACACTAGACAAAATAAAGGTACAAAGTATATCCATTGATGAACTAAGGAAGACCCTTTAATGTGTGGGGATACAAAAAATATTATTGTCATACTTCCTAATGTGTTGTAAATGCCCGGGTACGGTTACTACATATGAAATACCAACTTGGTATAGATAACGTAGTTGTTCATGTTTCAATATACTTTCTTTTATTACTAGCTAAAAAGTGATCTAACCCCAAGTATGTCTTTTATAAAGATGATTAAATATGAATTTCCAGGCCATCTTAAATTTTCAATTTTAACCTATTTATCAAGACTACCATTGAAATAGTATTTTTTAAATATATTTTTAAGAGTTTTAATTTGGTTACAACTACTTAGCTGTGATACTTCATCTTGACTTTTGATTTTTTTTTTAAGAAAAAATCTAATCTAGTATTTTTCCAGTTGGAATAATTTCTCAAGGTCCAAGTCAACTGTCTATTTGAGGTATCTCTTCCTATATAAATAACCAGGCCACACTTAGGGCAGCCCTGCTCTACGACTCTCTACTTTATTTCCTGAGCTAACACCTGAAGCTTGCTAACATGCACCAGACTGGAAACTGACAAGTCCCAGTGACCCTGCCCTCTGCCCTCTGCCCCCCAAAGGAAGACCACCCAGCTCTTCATGTAGATGCTAAAGATTCTAGGCATTTCCTCCTGTTTGCCAACAAGCCCTCTTGTCTACTGAGTCATCTCCCCAGTCCTCTATATTAATGTTCATAGAGTAATTCCCTTTTCCTTATTCTATTACCTTGGTTGTTGGGAATGAATATAAGTTAAGTGATTAGTGAATATCAAGTATCTCCAGCAAAAATTAAAATCTGTCTAAATAACTGGTGTTACTAGGGAAAACCTATGTATAATCCCAGAAATAAAGATACTAAGGCTGGAAGATCTGATTTTGGTCTGTCTTCACAAAAAGAATCAAACATGAATCAGTCAAGTATGAAAGTGTCTTTATTTAAATGTACTAGAACTCTTAATTGAGGACTCAATGACAATGAAGGTGAATAGATCCTAATAATTTGAAAACCAATCCCAAAGAGGCCTGTCCCTAAAGGATGGGCTCGGATTATTCTAGGAAATGTTCTGGTTTGGGATCTCCTGGTTCTGTCTTAACACCATTTTAATCACTGGCTTCAATGAGATTTGCATGTGAGCAGTCTCTTTGGCATGAACACCAACTCAAAAACAATAAAAAATGTTTATGGGCTACAAGGGAAGAGGAAGTTTATGCCATGGCACCCACAAACATATTTATATCCGTTTTTCTCTGCATTTCCATTTTGTTTCTTTTCCTTGCACCTGCATTAATTTCCTTTGAATTCTCAGAATTGCTTCTTCTTTCCACACACTCTTAATCTCACGATTGTCGCCACAGTCGTGATTACTCCTGACCTTTCCACTTAAGTGCCAGCTTCTAATTGGAATGACTTGAGGGAATTCATGTGTATGTCCCAGGATTAGCCAAATTCACATTTTTATTAGAACTTTAAAATAAAAAGCCAAAAGCATGTATACATGTTCTTATATGTACATTCTTGATCGTTAAAATTTTATTAAAACTTAAGTGCATGTGAAATTTACCCCATTTTATACCTTTAACTGTGCTTACTTAGGAGTTTTAGCAAAGGCATGCCCTATCGTAACCAGTACATCAATCCACTGGTAAAGAGTACTATCACCCCACGGAATTTCCTTACACTTCTTTTTAAGTCAACTCATCACCTATGACAGACCAAGGTAATAATTCACCAAAGTCCAGCTTGGCAAAACTAGTGAGCTCAAAGTACAGAGCATGGGTAAGGGACACTCACAGGACTCCAAAGCAGTGATATCACAGGAAGGTCTTACACTGCTGTGGGTGACTATATACATGATGTAATGGTTTGAATGAAAAATAACCTCCATATGCTCAGGTATTTGAACACTTGGTACCCAGCTGGTGGTAGTGTCTGGAGAAGATAGGCAGCAGGTACAACCATGATAGACAAAGTACATCATCCTGGAGGGTTCTGTGACTTTGAAGCACTGTGTCACCCTAGTTCTCTCTGTTTTGTGACTGGGAGTGAAATGTGGTTTCCCAGTTTTCTGCTTCTGCCACCATGCTTCACTGTGCCCCCCCCCCAAACACAATGGATAAGAGTCCATCTGAGACCTGTAAGCCAAAATAAACATCTTTCTCTCTAAGTTGCTGTTACTCGTGGTGTTCTATCCCAGCAACAATGAACTAATACAGACAGAGTATCTCTCGTTCATTAGCCTTTTACCTTCTATGTATTATAGCATGTACCAAGATCAGGAAGTCACATGTAGCATAACAGATTTACATTTGTCTGACTAAAAGGTGCAAGATGGAGTGGCTGACATCTTGTTTGGGAATCTAATGACTCTTCCCATCCCGAACTCTATGAGGAAAGGTAGAAGAATTCGTCTTTAGAGTTCTGTGCACGTGGTCACAGATGCATTGGAAAGGTGATTATACTCAAATTCCAGAGTATAAGAGTACATGTTTGTGTCTTATTAAAATAGACTGTCACTTAAGTTTTTTTCTTCCACATCCTTCCCAGTTTCTTTAGATATAGTTTATTAGCATTTTTAATTTTTTATTTATTTATGTGTCTTTTATATCATGAACCTTGATCCCATTCATCTCCCATCCATTTGTAACTGCCTTCTGCCTTACCACCTCCCTCCCAAAATAAAATAAGAAAGAAAAGGAAAAAATTGTCACAGAGTATACCCTTTAGTACACATATCTTTTTTTGCAAGTGTTCATTGCAGAGTCATTGGTCTGCTTTGAGAGTCCTTATTTCTGTTACCCTATTGATGCTGGGCCCTCACTGGGGCTCTTCTTGGATATATTGTTGCTACCCTGTGTTGAGGAGATCCCTTTGCTTTTGATCTGCAGGACTGACCCATTCATATGCTCCAGCAGATGGGGTGGATGGGAGCGTGGGCCAGCTCATCACCCTGGTTTGGACCTGGGTAGTTGCAGGGTTGATCAGTCCACCAGCTTTCCCTTTTCCTCATCACCAGAGTGAGGTATCTTGCATTGTCACAGCTAGCTTACCCTTTTCAGCAATGATCAAGGAGCTGGGCAGGTTCTCCTGCTTTCCAACACTCAGGGTTGGCTCACCCACATCTACAGCAGGGCCAACTCTACAGTGCTGCCCAGATGATGTTCAGGGCCTGCCTTCCGGAGTGCTTCAGCTGGTGAGGGAAAGGGTCAGATTTCTTGCCTGCCTCAGGTGGCAGGGCTGAGGGGGAGGCATTAGCATTGTTTTAACTCCAGCTTTCACCCATTTAGCCTACAGTAAATGAACAGTGGTTTAAGAGACATAGAAGTTATTAATGAATTAGTAGTATTTTAAATGCCACATGCTCAAGAAGTCAACCCCTTTCATTTTTTGAAAAAAATCTTTCTCCCATTCTATACTCAGTAGACTGGTGTGTGTGTGTGTGTGTGTGTGTGTGTGTGTGTGTGTGTGTGTGTGTGTGTGTGTGGTGTGTGTAATGAATAATTGTGAGAGATGCGTGACAAGATGAGAGGCAGTCATATGAAACTGACGGCCGTGCTGAGGAACCTATTAGTGATGAGAACATATGTTGCTTGATTTTGAGGGATGACATTAGGCGTAATGAAGTCTAAGCCTCAAAAATACAAGAGATAAATTTAAGAATGCTTTACGAAAGCACTCTAAAGCCTGAGACCACCTACTGAAGTAGTTCTCTGTCAACCCCATTGTCCCCGCATGCCTTTTTCAAAGGGCACGCATAACTAACTATCCAGATATATAACTGTAATCACTTTGGGTTCCCATCACCTGTATCAAAGTCTGTAAGATATTAAGACATTTGTGGGGGTTACTGCCCAATTTTAATCATTTTACATTTCTAAATTCCCTTGGTGGCTTTCTAGCACCTCATATAGTGTGAGTGTTGAAGAAAAAAGTGTATTTGGGTTTTCCCAGTGGTTTCTTACTCCTTCTTCCTTTGAGAGTAGGCTCATTGCTAATCCTCAGACCCTTTTTTTTAGAAAGACAACCAAGAGCTCATTATCTATAGGGTAGTACTCTGTTGTATTTAGATAATATTTATGACAACCCTCACCTTGTCTAGCTCAGAAATTTCTAGTGTAAGTGATCAGATCTCTTGTTTTGAATTCTGGATCTCACTTCCTTCCTAATATCTACTCTGATAAACTTGTCCTCACTCTTATTCGAGCTGAAATTCTTCACCTCTACCTAATTAAATGGATTAGAATTTTGCCACTGACCTGTCTCCAGAAGTATCTTGAACATCTCTACCCATGAAACCCTTAATTCTTGTTTGTTTTACCCATGTTAAGCCTCTAGTACATAAACTTCTGTCCCTGGGACTTTAACGCTATGAGAATCTTACAGAAAACTGTGCTCCAAAAACATACACCTTCCTCCATCTAGATTGTTGTTGTTACACCTGCTAACCTATCAAGTTTCCCATCCTCTCAGTTTCCTTCAGACTTTGCCAAAGCATTTACTGAAAGAAAAAGTTTCGAATATTTAAATTTTCCTGTTTCTCCTTCACTGATCAAACTTCAGCAATAACACTATGTACTGACATCACCCTAGTGGATGGTGGGACTAATGTGCCCTCTAGTCTTGAGATCTGCTTTGGATTAATAAACTGGCAAGTATCACTGAAAAATCTCAAATATGTAGCAGTTATTTTGAAACTCCTTTAAGGCTCTAGTTGGCTTCTTCTCTCCACATTACAGGGAGAACTGTCAAATAATAAGTTCCTGTCAACTTCAGAAGTAATTTAGCAAATGGATAAATTAAATGGACATGAAGGGAACAGAGAATCGGCTGGATGGTTTGAGTTTTGTTTTACCAAACTTGAGACACCACAAACAAGCCATGGTTTTCTAAATAGGGCAAGGACACTTTTAAAATTGAAGTCTTGATGATAACACCTGCATGGTAAGCTCTGCGCTGCATGAAATTTGAGATTGTTTTGCTAATGTTCAAAGTCTAGAGAGTCTGAGTAGGGACTGCCTCGGATCAGCAAGGAGGCTCACCACAGTCAGTTCCTGGAGTTGAATTATTTGAAATTGGCAGGTGGCTTCTCTTTTTCCATAGATTTCTTTCCCCTTTTCCTGACAGTGCATGTGTTTGGTGACCTCGACTGTTTATTTAGCTTCTGCATACATTCCTTAGGATTTGTTTTATGTGTGGTTTTGGGGTTGCTTATGTTTCTTGTTATGCTTGGCTACTTCTAGAAGGAGAAGTGGTGGTGGTCTGTTTTCAGTTGGCAGTCAAAACAAATGTGATACTCGTTTTGAATATCTGGCTTTGAGTTTTCATGTAAAAATACAAGCACCATTTACATAAATATATTGCTTGAACTCAATTAATTTCAGACCTCTCGCTGAAAGAAGTGCCAGCCTACTCCAGAACAGTTAAAGGTGAACATCCGAGCAAAAGAAAAATGATTAGTGAGGATAAGCCAGTGCCTCCACAACCAAACCCTGAAGAATAGGGCTCAGTCTCTACATAGTAGCGTAAATCTATCTCAAAGGAAAAGAATCAATACTCCTATGGGTGCCTTCCCCTTCCTTGCCATCTTCTTCACTCTCCACTTGCTCTTTTGTCAGAAATGAGCAATTGCACTCCTCAACCCTCGGAATTTTCACATATTGGAGTTCTAAGTGAACAAGAGCAAGCAAAAGAAGGGAACTCAGATAATCTGAAGAAATTTGTGGTCCAGAGATCCTTTGTTACTATTAATATTTTCATCTAAAAGATTTAATTAATTTTTGCTTTTTGATGTGTGTAGTGTAAGTACACGTATGTGTGTTTGCATGTATCACCACACAGGCACATGTGTGGGGATACATGTTCATATGTGTGTCTGGAGGTCTGAAGGTAATATTGGGTGAGTATCATCCTCTATTTTATTGCCCATTTTACTTTAGAAAGCGGGGCCCCTCACTGAACCTGAAGTTCCCAAATGTCAACTAGACTAGCTAACTAGCAAGCTTACTCCTAAGGATCTCCTCTCAGCCCCTGAGGTTGCAAACATGCTATTGTATATGCCATATTTTATGCAAATATTGAGAATCTGAGCTCAGTCTTCATGCCTACCTTGCAAGTGCTCTGCTATCTTCCCAACCCCTAATATTGCCAGTGTCATGCTATTAGGATTAACTCTTAGAACAGACCTGCTTGATTCTTGGTTTTCTTGTATCAGTTGTTGGCAATCTGGTCAGTGCTAGCTCTTCTCAACAATACTGTCTGTATACTGTTACTCCTCTGCCGGGAATACCCATAGGCAATGCCATTCATGTCCATGGTAGCAGTTACCATAATAACAGGTCTGAAAGACAGCGACCCTTTGCATTTCTCTGCCGCGATGTCCACTCAAAGGTTCAGGAAGATTCAGTCACAGCTGTTTATTAGAAAGTCAATTATTAATAGTTGACACTTTAAATGAATGTTTATCCCAAAGCAATTATCATTAAAAAGCTATCAAACTTTCCACATCTATTAGTCTCTTTTGAATCACTGACTTTTTCCAGTGTCTTGAGATGACCGTCGTACCCCCAAGCATGTTCTAGTCTGTGAATGCAGCCTTTCCAATCTATCTTATGTGAGGAGTCGTCCATGTAGCTCAGTGGGGAGTGTTTCCCTGGTGATTTCAAGGTCCTGCATTTGATCATAGAATTTTCAAAATAAACACTATCATTTATGGTTTGGTTTTTGGAACCTTTGAAATATATCTGTGTGTGTATACAACATACAACACCAATATATATATTGGTGATATATATACATATATATATCACTCATATACATGTTTGTGCACATATGTAGTAGTGTACAATATATGGAGTTTATATTTACACCATTTCTTGCTTAAGTAAATCTCTTTCTTTTACTTTCACATTTATGATAAAGGACAGTACCTTAGGACTTAGTGCCACTTTAGTAACTTAACATTCACTGCTCAGTCTCTAGCAGCCTTGGTGATACCCACTGTTCTGTGCCACCATGCCTGTCTTTCCTCTTATCATTTAAATACCAAGTTTTCCTCATTAAAAAAAATTCTCTCCAATGAAATTATATGTCATTCTTCTTTATTCTCACAAAATTACACAGATGTATATTACACTGTATTAAATCTTCCTTTCAATGCATCTGCTCTCTGCAAACCAGTGCCAGTGGCTGCAACACAGATGCCTGCTCTTCTCCTCATCTGCTAACACATAACCTGGTGTGCAACAATAAATAGCTCTGCATTTACTCAGGAAAATAACGTCGTTGCTGAAGACCCAGAAGCTTTTTCTTTTTGGTTTTAGATTTTGCTCACAAAGCTCCTGTCCACCCCAAGCTATCACTGGGTTTTCTAGACTTTTTCATTGCAGATCCTGCCTTTGGCACTGGCTCACCCTGTGACCTGTTCCTGTTCCAGTGGGGCTCTTCAGTTGAATGACCACATATTCAAATGTCCTCCGGAATCAAAGCTCTCCCTTGTCTTCTCCCTCCCATTGTTGCTTTCAGAAACGGATATATATGTCCATATAGATGGTGTCAGTCAAGTTTGCAAAAGGAAAAAAAAGGTCACCATAATATCCTATATACTGTTCCACTCGAATATATTACATTAAAAGAGGAGAGCTGACCAGCTGGAAAACAAGAAAGGAACAAGTTTCCTTTGTGATACACTGCTTTCTAGACCTTCCGCAGAGCTTATGCTTATTCTTGGCTCCCTGGTCCCCTCAAAGCTGACTGCTGGCGACCTTCTCAAAGAAGTAAGTTTTCAGAAACATATCTTAAAATAAGAATAAAAAAGTTTATATTTTAGTTGAGTTGTTTGGAATCATAGAGGATACCTATGAGCAGGATGCCTAAGTTCAGCCTTTATCCTGATACGTTCTTCTCAATTTAACTTTAGAAAGGAGCATATGGCTGAAATGGTGATTACAGGACATAGCTGTCAAAGAAGCATGGAAGAGCATTCATTGTAAGTGTGAAGCAGAGATAGCTATGCCCCTCCTGGCGCCTTCTTTACTCAACGTATTCCATCAGATAAAGACATTTTATGTCTTAAACAATTTTATGAAATATAAAATATATTAAGATATTAAAGAAAATGTAATTGTGATATGAAAAGTTATGTTTCCTTCTTCTCATTGCCAAAAGTCTGAAGGGACTGGAGTTTCTGCTTTAGAAACTGCAGCCTTGAAGTCCAATGTTCTTATCACACTTCTTATAGCTATTGTTCCTTATCTGAAAATGTGTCTTTACTGTGGACAACCCTTAACATCCAAAAGTAAACGAAAGTAGAATTCCTATAGAGTGTGGAATATAGAAACTGGATCACACACTGTTGTGCAGATGCAATAATTTTCAGTGATTGTAAACTTTAGAAACCCTAGCAACATCCAATAAAGCTGGATCTCTCTAGACCCATGTGCTCCTCTAACTCCTGGCCATTCACAAAGCCCTGCCCCTGACTCTCAGCCATGGCTCTCCTCTAGGCTTTTTCTTCAGCATCCTCTTTCTGCTTGAAATACAGACACAGATAGACTCTCTCCCGGCTTCTGTATTATATTTTAAATAAATCATCCTTTCCTTTATGGAACCTGCCTTAAAACTTAAACCAAATGAAGTCCTATCATCCAGACCTTTCGGGGAAGTTATCACAGGTTTTTATGACACATTGTTCATTGCTTCCTTAGCACCTGTTTTCAGTAGCCTGTAATTTCTCATTATTTGAGTAGTTCATTTTATTTGAATCTGGCCCATTTGGTGGCATATGGTAGATTGCAGACCTCTGTTTATTGAATGCATGAATAGCTGATTGAGTTCATGCTTAGATAAGCAAACAGGTGTGCTTGCCAGTGCTACCCACGACAGAAGTAAGCTCTCTTGTTGATAGAACAACCCAAGAATGACACTTCTCCGTTTCCTTCCTGAGATTTTGTGTATTGGGCATACTACTTTCTTCCTTGATTCATAATGTTACTTATGATCTTTCTCCAATACAGAATGTCATAACACTTTCAACCCATGCTGTCTGCTCTCCCTCCCTTTCCCTTCTTGTCTAACCCTGGTGGCAGGAGGAGGGAGCACACTTCCACCTACGCTCTGCTTTTTTTTTTTTTAAGCTTCACTTGCACTTTGCTTTCCCACACTATGTGAATGTCCCCTTGTCACCCTGAGACATCGTTTGATGGTTTTTTTGGAATTATCAAAGTTCTGCTCTTTTTGCAGGGTTAAGCAGAAGTATATGTTTCTTGAAGTTCTTCATGGTCTCGCTGTTGACCCAGACCATACCAAAAATTTACTTTTTGTGTTCATGTCTGTACTTGGTATGGCACTTCCCTGCCTTTTGTATTTCCCAGTATATTCAAAGCGTATTAAGGTCACGATTGATGTGTCCCATAACAACAAATTTTAACTATAGTATTTAGTTTGGTGTTTTAGCCAGTAAAATTAATAAATATTTTCCCAGTTTCCTTTTATAACGTGATTGACTTCCCTTAGGTGATAAGAAAAGCTGTATTTAGGAAATAGCTATATCTGACTATTCAATTAGTACCTGAGCAATCTGTCCACAGGTTACCTTCTAAGTCCCATTTCCCATTACTGCACCACACTCTTCATCAGTTAGTAAAAATGTAGACATGACTTTGTGTCTGTGGGGTCTTGTTTCATTGTTGTGATCCTCTAGATACACTGCATCATTTCTGTCTCTGTTGATTAATTTCTTAAACACACACACACTTTCTAATTGTCTTCTACATTTTTAATTCCTGCGTTTGTCTGTGCTACTGCATAAGAACATGAGTGTAGGTAAACTTGGAGGTCAAGCCTCAGGTCTTCCTAGAGCTGGAGAGAGAGGTAACTGTTATCAACCTTATGTGGGTAGCTAAAAACATACTTGGGTCCTCTACAAGAGTTGTACACAGTCTTAACTGCCTAGACCTCTCTCTGTCCCACAGACTCTCTTACTTTGTGTTTCTCTGCATGTCAGTATTCCACACATAAATAGTTCACAATCCTTGTTAACCTTACCTTCCTTATGAATTTTTTTTCAATTGTCTTTTTCCATTTTCAGTGTAATTTGTCAACAATCTATTTATAATTCATTAAGAGACTTTATTCTTTTTATTTATTTATTTTTTTATTGAAAAAATTTCTGCCTCCTCCCTGCCTCCTCCCCGCCTCCCACTTCCCTCCCCCTCCCCTACTCCTCTCCCCCTCCCCCCCACGCTTCTCCCCCTCCCCCCACTCATCTCCCCCCCACTCCATTCCCCCTCCCTCTGAAGAGCTGTCCCAATTCCCTGCCCTGTGGGAAGTCCAAGGTCCTCCCCCCTCCATCCAGGTCCAGGAAGGTGAGCATCCAAACAGACTAGGCTCCCACAAAGCCAGTACATGCAGTAGGATCAAAACCCAGTGCCACTGTTCTTGGCTTCTCATCCACCCTCATCGTCCGCCATGTTCAGAGAGTCCGGTTTTATCCCATGCTTATTCAGTCTTATTCTTCTTAAGATGCAATGAGTTCTAGTTTGCCTGTTACTTCAGCTTCCAAACTGACTAATGGTTCTTCTTGATGAATGGTTGGGGTTAGCTTATTTGTGCTGTTTGCAAAGACTGGAAAGTAGATCAATAGTTTCTCTATGCTACTTGTATGGAGAGTTAAGATAGATAATGTTACTACCCTATATGATAGTAAATTTCACTCTGTGAAGGACTTAATGCAAGTAAATTTTATGAAAATTATGTGCCCCTACAGTTTTTACCAACTTTGTATATTGAGAGTTTAATATGGTGTCACTACCCTACTTATGGGTTTATTTTTGAACTTTGAAATTTCCTCCAGTAAGAAATAATCATCCAAGTTTTAGTTCATTATGAAAATGATTAAATACATACACACATTAAAAAGCATGTTTGATTTTGTCTTTAGTAAACGGTAAAATTCCATATAGTACAACAAATGTCTTCAAAGAAATTTCTTCGTGATATGCTGTCAGTAAATGTTTGGTTTGTATATTGTCTTGTATACATAAATTAACAGAGTCGAATAAAAAAAAGATTCCGATGAAAAGGAGGTCACAAGTAAATGTTGAAGAGTCTCTATTGTAGAAAACAATCTTCCAAATGTAACAAGGCTCATGTAGAAAAGTTACCTCTTGTCTGCCCTGACTGCAATGCAGATTTTTTTCCCTCCCACTTCAAATCATTTGCCAAAAAGGGAGTTCTCTCCCTGCCTACATTGAAATGAGGCCAAACCACAATCTTCTACACTGCCGTAGCATCTGGGATTAACGTGACACATGCTTTCCAGACTCTGTCCTCACAGTTCTTGCCCTGTCTAGGCCAGTGCTGTATATCTATGGAAAAAAATCCCTGCCCAGGATGAGCTATCTTTTTTAAGTCTGTCTGTGTTATGATGCAGGATTAAATGTACCTAGTAGTTCTTTCCAAAACACTGGGTACTGTTTTCACCTATTTGCATTTTCTTGAAGCTACAAAAATTCCCTAGGTTTGCATGTAGATAAGGCATGACCTGCAGGTGTTTGATTGAAGGCATAGATCTGTGGTGTTTTTAGACACACTCTTTTAAGCTTTTCCTTCATTCAGGTATTTAGAATGTTAGTAGGTGAGAGATTAATCTTTGTAGAGATTTAGTGTACAACATCTTCATGAATCATGATAATCTGTCTTCTATGTGTATGATGAGTTCTATAGTATTAGGACACAAGAGCAGAAAAAAACATGATGTCATTATTAAATCAATTCAAACACAGAAAATGTAAGGCTTATGTCCACTTTGCTTTAGAATATTCTGCTTTCATTTTCTGATGAATAATGTCTTACGTCAACTAATACTTCAGCATTTGTGGCTAAGAGAAATGCTCACTGAAACGCTATCTGAAGTAACAGGATGAATCAAAGACAGAAAACAGTTGTCTGACTTAATGGATGTGCTGAGATTCCCTGTGTGTGCCAATGACAAATATCTCATTCTCATCGTTATTCTTTTCAGTGAATAAATACTCTGATTTATTTTATTTATTGACTTTTAAGTATACTAAAGCTTAAACTTTTAACACAATTGAAAATCTGGGAGTAGAGTAGGTGAACAGCACCAATATATAAGATCTAGTGGTAGTGGTTTAGGGAAATTTTACCCAAGGAATTGCTATGGATTTTTATAAATCTGTGTGCTGATATACCCTACATATAAAATTTCAGATAATTTTTCAATGCATGCAGTTACTCAAAATCAATGTCTCAATGTTAAGTATTTTGGTTTTCACACAGTGTCGTGGTTGGAGTTCCCTTTTCCAAGAATCTCACATTATATGAAACATATTCAAGCAGACATCTGTTGACTTTCTGAAAACCTCATGTTCCATACTATTGTTTTGAATTGTCCTATGCAGACAGACAGGACATGGGTGAAACAATTGGGATTGGGTTCTTATTCAATAAATAATTATAACAAGTACAAAGCCATAGAACTAGGGACTGATCATACGTGGTACTGAATAAACCTCAAATGTATAGAAGGTAACGTATCTCTAGATGTATCAAAAATTACTATGATTTTCAGCCAAAACAAATCACATGATTATCTGTATTCATTCATTTGCACATTTATGAAATGATCATATAGCACCATAAATCTCTATTCAAGGTAGAAACGACACATCACATGTTCACTCATAAAGCCATGAAATTGATCGACACATGGAAATCAATTTAAAGTGACATTGCCCAATTACCAAAATGCACAAATGACTTTAATATCACAAACAGAAATCTAGGATGTGTTCATATATAAACATAAATTATGCAATTTGCAGTTTACTAATAATTTTGCTTGAATTTTTTTCTTATCTAATGTCAGGATTGAGGGAGGCAAGTTTAGGTTAGTTTTCATTGTAAAAGATTACTTGCCCTTTTATAATCTCTTAAAAGCCAACACGGGGCAAAATTAATCTTCAGATGGTGGAACTCTTAATATGACCGGGAAAGTAATCAGATATAATGGCCTCTTCAATATACCTAGAAATCTTAAGGAAAGAAGTGTTTGGTAATATTAAAATTAAGAAATTTGGAAAATTTTAAAAGTCTTTTGGAGGAATTCGACTATGTTGAGTAATAAACTTTCTCTACTATTAATGTTTAGAAACCTTTAAGTTAGTCGACTTCAGAGATAAATCGATTTTAAACACCCTTGGAAAACTCAGATCAGAAACAGTTTCTAGATTGCCATGGTTCTTACTAAAAGTCATTAATTTTTAAATGAGAAAATTATGGCGTGGAGAAATGTAAAGAGATAGCTCAAGCAGATATCAATGTTTATCAAACAAAATATATTTACAGAACAATTACATCAAAATACTTCTTGACAATTTCATAATGAATTGTATTTGTGATGAGATCTGTCACAACAGTGAAGGAAGTTACTTTTTGGTTTTCAGCATTTACCCAAGAATTTCTAGGAACGTAACAGTTCTTATTCTCAATACATATTTTTAATATGGGGAATTTTTCATTAGTCCTCTCAGCTCTCCAAGACTGGGCCATCTTGATAAGACTTGAATGTCAGAGAAAAACACATGGGTACAATTTTTAAAACAAAGGATGATGGCCAATATTATACGAAGTTGCAGAGACTTTCCAAAGGCAACTGTGCAAGGATTTCTTTCCTTAGTCCCTTATAATGAACTGGTGAGTGGGATGAGCAAGAATGTCACCAGACTCCCAATCTACCACTCCGATGGAGTTCTTGGGCCTCTCTAGGGTTAACATCAACCAAGATATGTGTTTAGTAAGCCAAGCAGTTAGGAGACATCAGAATCATAGTACAGATTACATGTGTGTTCAAGGTATTCTGAGAACTTCACACACAAGCACCTCATCTGTATCACCCCTGCCACTGCATACCAACCCTCCATCTCCTTCTGCATCCCTTCACTTCCCTTTCAAATCAATGATCTCTTCTTTAATTAGTATGTTTACATGTATATATATACATACATACATACATATATATATATATATATATAGTTACAAACAAATACATATGACCTCAGAGAAAACAGCTTCATTTTCGAACACCTGGACCATCTCACTGACTCTCAGCTTTTCTCATGAAATATGAGCTATACATTTGGATCCTGAGTGATCCCTTTTGTTCTTCATGGACCCTGGACTGTGTGCTCTGTTCTCACGGTTCTCGCTGTGTAGTTACCCCAGGCATTGGGTTCTCACTTAGGAGAGAGTTCTACTAGGGATAGCTAAAGAAAATATACATGTGATTATATAGCACAACTATGGACATTTCCTAATTTATGTGCTTCTTTTCACTGATTTTCCTCTACTCTCTTTTCTTTATAATTGAACTCAAACATCGTCCCCTTGAGTGTACCACATAAATAATAGCTTGGCCACGTCTTCCCTGTCCTTCCTCTATTTAAGATACATTTTATGAAAGAATATCATGGAATATAGTGTAAGTAACCAAGATTTCCAAGTATGCAGCTGTTATATTATAGGGGAAATAACTGCTCTTATTATTCAAAACATGAGCAAGTGTCATAAGGTGCTCATAAATTAGGCCTACTCTTTTCTAAAAATTTAAAATGTATTATAAACAACAAGGCTCCATTTTTTCCTGTGTGAAACAGATCGTGAAACATCTTTTGTTTATATGTATGGGCAGTTTATTAAGCAATTTTATTCATTGCTTTGTCTATTAAAATGAGAACATTATCTCTTAAAATTGCATAATTATCCTCCAATAAAACTGTATTCCCAAGTATAATCAGCAGATTGAATTTGGAACATGACTCCTATACAAGGATTCCATGTTGCAAGTCTCCACTGTTTCCAAGCAAAATTATCCTAACAGTTTCCATCAAAAGCTAATCTGCTTAGCAACCAATACTATTCTTGCCTAATCTAGAATGCTTTGTACTTAAATGCCTTAACTAAGCTTATATGCTCATGAAATTAATATCTACTAATAAAAAAGAAAACTGTGTGATGTAACAATTGGCTAGTATATGACTTTCAAGTTTATGCCCACTTCTTTCAGTCATGACTTCTTCTGCTTTTGTATCAGCAGACAGAATCTTACACACGATTTTAAGGCTGAATCAAAATATTATCTCTTTCAGGAGTCTATTCCAAATCTCAGTTCTTCTATTTGGCATTAGTAATCAATCCTTTTTTTTTTTTTTTTTTTTTTTTGGATTTTTTGAGACAGGGTTTCTCCGTAGCTTTTGGTTCCGGTCCTGGAACTAGCTCTTGTAGACCAGGTTGGCCTCGAACTCACAGAGATCCGCCTGCCTCTACCTCCCGAGTGCTGGAATTAAAGGCGTGCGCCACCACCGCCCGGCAGTAATCAATCCTTTAATACTGACAAATACAGGAGCAATACACAGTATCTCACGGTCAACTATTTGGAAATGTGTGATGAATTTGATGACCAGCTAATTGATTATATTAATTAGTTCCATTTTAATTTTCCTACATATGTTCATAACTATATTTGCATAACTAGCTACAAGATTAAAAGTTGATGTTTTATTATAGTGATATATATACACATATACTTGATACATTGTGGCTAAACACAATAAAGTAATTGATTTTAAAATAAATATTTCACTCACACACGAATGGGTACTGATAATCATCTGTGTTCTATGTTAAGAAAACTTGGGATCCACATTCAACATGTCACACTCTCATGGCTGACTTGTAAGCACTATTTGACACTTCATTTATTAAGACTGGGCTCCAAGAGCTAGTAATGCCAGAATTTGGAATGAGGCTGACATTTTTTACCATTTATGAATAGACATTGGCTTAGGTCTACAGAGTGAGTTCCAGGACAGCCAAAAATGAGACGGCCTGAGAACTGTATCCTCCCATTTTATATTCCTCTCTAGTGCTGGGATTAAAGGTGTGTACCACTGCTGACTGGTTTCTATGGCAACCTAGGGTGGCTATGGGATTAAAGATGTGTGTCACCACTGCCCAATCTGTAAGGTTGACCAGTCTAGCTGTTTTCCTCTTGATCTTCAGGCAAGCTTTAGTTATTAAATTACAAATGAAATATCACTACGGAAAAGATATTGACTACATTCTCTGTGCAGAAATATCAAAAAATTAAATTTATCATCAATAAATTAAATATTTCAAATTTATTTTATTACTAATGAGAGGATTAAATTGAGTCAAAAAATCATACCAATCTTGGATAGAATATGAATTTTTATAGAGAAAAACTGGTTTGCCTCATTTTATTATAGACTAACTATACATAGTTCGGCATTGTCTACCTTTGTAACTCAAGAAAACAGAAACTTGTGTCTTTTCATTGTGCTGATCTGAGATTTAACAACGTCTACCCTTTGTTTCGAGGGTATAATAGGAATTTTGTTTAGGATTAGTTTAGTTATCCATTCACAAGATACTGTATGAGACACACGGCTAAGGGATCATTGGACCACGTATTCTCAATGTGCCATGTGACCAAATGGTGACCAAACAGCATCCAGAATATACTGTTTGGCAGAGTCATAATTGAATAAAAAGAAGAGAAAAGAAAGGGCCGGCATTTTCTTTTAATTAGGTGTTTGAAAATTAAAAGTTAATTTTGAAATCAAGAGAATCACCTCAACATGTATAAGAGGAGTTAACTATTAAAGTATCAGTCTAATAAATATTTGAAAGTGTATGTGTGTGTGTGTGTATGTGCTTGAAAGATCACTAGCCAACTGCCCATATCTACAAAGGTGATAAAAAACAAAAGAAGAAACTCTTACAGCTGCTATTATTTTCCTAAATCAATGTATCTTCTAACGATTTCTAAACCCCGATCCTTACGCCCACATAGAAATGTAGTTCTTAACTCTCATCGAAAAAGCTTCTTTACGACAGAAGAGGGATACTACAGAGATCTATAACTAGTCAAAATGCAGAGAATAGGGGACGATGGAGTGCACACAGAGCTCAATAGTATATCTATAACACAACCACTACACCCAAGTCTTAGAGAACATCATGGAAGGGGTTACAGGAAGCCTAACAGTTAACAGACCCAGATGCAAGATGTAAGAGTATGTTCTAGACATGGCAAGGATGCCCACCAAATCTCAACACTTTAGTTGTCTAAACTAGGTTTTCGTAATGACCACCCCCAGTGGACAGGGCACTGTGGATCAGGGAAATTCCACAATTTCCTAGTTCTACATGAAAAACTATAGGTGATCAACTCCTGCTGAGAGAAGGAGAAGCAGGGTTTCTTCATGAACAAGCCCCCTGTAGCTCATCCCATAACAAGTGCTTATCCCTGAACGCATGTCCATAGGGGCAGGAGTGAATGAATTTTAATCCAATTTTTAATTGCACTCTAACATTTATGCTTGTGACCACAGATTAAATACAGCCTTCAACACTTAACAAATAAACTGCGTTTTGCAGCAGTAGAAAGAAGGTTTCTCTTCTGTATAACTACTGAAAAAGAGAGTGTAAATCTGAAAATGAGGAGGACTTGGAGAGGGGAAAAGGGAGCAGAGGAAAATGTAGATCTCAATAAAAATAATTAAAAAATTTTTAAAAATGATGAAAATACGGTATACTCACGTATAAAATTCCTCCCAAATAAGAAGCTTATAAAAATAAGTATAGACATCAATTTTAAATAAATACCAAGATACAGATGAAACAACTAACTCTTGATGTTGTGTGTAATTGAAGGTTAATTTAAGCTGTTAGAATAATGAAAACCAAAGCACACAGAGGAGCTTCATGTCATGTAGATTAGAGAAACAACCTTTCATTCTTAACTCATCTTTCTTTCCAATTCTGAAGTTATAGTCCTGAAAAATCACTTTATATTTATACAGTTATCATTGTTGCATGCTTTTTATGTGATGAGTTCATGTTATCATAGGTGCCTGAGTAGTACAAGACACAGGTGAAAGTCTGATGATGAAAGTCTGATGACAATGGGAGTTGATTCTCTCCTCCCATCTTTATGTTTGTTCCGATGGAACTTAATTTCAGGTCACCAGTCTTATATGGTACTTTCATCAGTGAACCCATCCTGTTGTCTTGCTACAGATCATTTTTATTCAATAACAAGTCTAAGGTATGCTTGTAACCTAAGTCTCTGTGCAGAAACACAAACACACACACAATTATCAAAAATCTTGGTTTTGGAATTTTATAGATAAATTTTTCATCTGGCTTTCTTTTTTACCATATACATTTTAATTAGTTTCCTGAGTAAATTGGGAGCATGGGGTCGCAAGAGAGGGTAGAAAGGGTGAGGGAAGGGAAGGAGTTGAGCAGAGAAAATGCATTGTGCAATAAAAACAATAAAAATTAGGAAACAATTATAATGAATAACTTGGCTATTTTTGATATAATTTTTGTATACATGCAAAGAAAACCTAAGTCTTTGTCACCTAACCTTTCCTGAGAAATGTTGACAGCACCTAATTCTATTTATTTGTAGAACGTTTGCCTCCTAATAAGCAATTGGAGTTTAAGAAACAGAAGGATCAATTTGAAATTTTCGCAACAGGCTCAAAAGTGTGCTTCAACATGTGTTGGATTAAAATAGCCTCTGTCAGAAGTATTCAGGGAACAAACCCTCTCATCAGGAGAACAGACAGTGTCTTCCTAAAGATTTAGAAATGAGAAGGAAAGTGAATTTCATGTGGACTTGACCACCGTTCCCACTGACTCCCAACAACTGGAGTCCTGCATCTTGCCCTTTATCAAATTCAAGTGCTAGCCCTCTCCAGGGAACTCTCCAGAGTCCCTCTTTCTCTGTTCTGGTGAACTCACACTGGGAAGGATAAGTCAGATAAAAAGTAGATAGAACAATATATGCTCTGTAACCCGTTAAGTAGTAAGGTCTGGTATCTAGAATTTTGAGTTCTCTTCTCTGACTGGCTTTCTGCGGGCAATCATGGACACCTCTTTAGAGAGGGGTCACGTGGCTTAAAGGTACAATTTTAACTTACTCACTATTGATCAACCCTTCTTATGAACTCTTCTAAGTTAACTGGGTCACTAAATGACAAGCAGGACTCTAGAAATTAATTCCTATTAGTACTTATTACAACAGGATGATGTAGAGAGAGAGGGATTGTCTCGTGTTTCCTGCTTGTGCTACTATTTATGCATTGTGATACCATGCGTGCCTGAACTAGTGATTGAGGAGAAAATCGTTTTAATAGCAGTTGGCACTTAGCCCAGAAGTCCTTCTCCATGCTCTGAACAATGTGCACGTGTGGAATCATCTCTGCATTATGAAAGCTTGCGAGGATTAACATTCAGATTTATTTCTTTGTTTACTTGAAAAAATTTAAAGTAGCACTTTACTCAATTGTTATGCCAAATTTGGTTCTTCATTTGAATGTGATTTAACTTTTCTTCTCATCATTCCTAGCTTGGTATGTTTGGGGACATACAAATGCAACACTAAGTAAAAAGTGCATTTTGATCATCGTGCACCCCTCAGTGGTACATCTGTGTCTTTGAAACTTTTGTCCACCTTTGGGAATCTTTCTCTTTTTTTGACTCTATCCACCCTTGTCTTGCTAGATGGCATGAACATTATAGACATATACATTTTCTTTTGGTTCACATGGTCTGTACACATGTTCAAATAGCAATATTAAGACAAATATGAGCATATAAAAATGACATATAAACAGAAACACAGAGCCAGAGTAAACCAACCACGTTAATTGTTGGTTAAACTGGGAGCACCTGAAAGGCAAACCAACTGGGCATGGTTTTAAGGTTGCTGCAATGCATGATATCTGTCAAGCATAGAATGAAAAAGAACACCAAACCTCAGACTCCATGATTTTGTAAATGTGTTGCTGTACAAGGTGGAATAAGAGACTCCCAAGATCACAGACTTCTTCATATACTTTTTTCCTTCCCCAGTGAGTTTCCTATTAACTTGTCTTCTTTCCCTCATCCCTTTTGGAGTCAGTCATATTTGCATGAAATCATTGTGTATTTCACTCTTACAGCTGTAGAAATAGTCTAGGCTAAACTTATGGCACATTATCTATCTCAGTTCTTACTTCTTTCTTATTTTTCTTGACTTCCTTATATTTTAATTTTTGCAGTGATTTCACTATTGTATCACATGTTAATTTCTTTCTCCTCTCACATCTTGTACACCCCCTCCTGTTCTCCTAGTTCTATCTCAATATTAAATACCTTGTTTACAAACCTCAAAACCAACCTCACAGTCTCCGGTGTTTCTCTAGTTAGCTTCTTTATATTAGTTTGCTCAAAGAAATGTGATGAATCTAATAACTCATATTAAATAGTCTCTTTGTGCATTCACATTCTTACCTACTTATTATCTGGACTTTTGATAACCGTGAATCTTGACCATATCCATTTGCTCTTCTCCTTTCCTTCTCAAGACTCCCAGAATATGACAAAGGTTCAGTAATATGTACATGTGAAAATGTCATGCTGCATCCCAGTATTTAATATACTAACTAAAAAATGTAACAATAAAAACAATAACTGTGATCATCATTATAGATTGTCTTCATTTAAGAAAGTCTGACTGACAATTTTGACGGTGTGTTTTGTGTTTCACTTTGAGGCATTATTCAATAAGCTACACTAAATATTCTAAAAATAAGCAATGAAAATTGCAGCAAAATCAAAACACTTAAAATAGAATAGATGGTATATGATGTTGTTTCTACTTGCCTTAAATAATAGTAATTTCAATAAAAACACCAAAAAAAGTCTTTAGCAATATAATTTGTTCCTTAAAAAAATTTATGATATCTAGCATCAAGTACCATGTTTAAAGGGTGTTTTAGCATGTACTGGACACATAGTAGTAAGTCACTAAGTAATTTTAAAAGACGAGACCAGTGTGTAATTAGGATTATAATAAATGGAATGTTTAAGATAATTAAATTGCCCATGCATTTTTACAAAATCAGTGAAATATCTGAGAACATCCTCCCTTCACTATAATTAAAGTTAAATTTACTGGTCTACTTCTTCTAGGACTATATCTAAGACATTAGAAAATTTTAAGTTCCTAGTCAATTAATTTTTAAATGTGCTTTACAATTTCTGGGTCTACCTTGCACTTGAATAGCATTCTCATCTTGCTTACTCTTTTATGGATTCCATGTCGCTTACAACAGTCCATGACTCCTGGACCACAATTTTTCTTCCAGAACAGAATGCCCCATTTTTCAAAGCACTATTAAGTAATTTTTGTAAGACATACCAAGTACCTGATTTGTGTCTCTTAGATTACAGTGACATCTTTTAAGAGTCCACTAGAATCCTCTGCTAATCCTGCAATGCTTTTCTCCAGTAATACCAATCAAGAAAATCTATATTAGTGTTGGATTTGGACTTTTGGAAATGTTAAATATATCTTCCAAGCCCACTTTCAATGACAGTGAGCTGAGATATTGTTATTTTAAAATATTTTTGGACAATTAGCCAATATGTCCTCTGAATATGCCTTCAATAATAGGGTTTCCCATGAAAGAATTAAAATATTTCTGATATCTTTAAATTACAGCACATTAGTTACTATGATCATAAAATTAATTTCATAGTTTTTTTGAGGGACTATAGTATCTCTGAAGCATGAATTTGTCTAGCATATACAAGGCCTTTTCCAGTTTCTAGCACTACACATTGTTTAATTTGATAGAAAATAGTAATAATATCAAGTATTCATAATTTAGAAGTGAAGTAGTAATTTAATGTCAAAAATATGTTGTTATCTTCAATGGCTTAAGAAGTTATATTGTAGATTGCATATAAATAACCCTTCATCAATCATTATTCACCAACTGGCATCAAGAGTAGTAATGTTTGTTCTCAGGAGAGTATTCCATAGATATGGTAGATCACATTAACACAGCAATAAAGGTAACATCTCATATTCTATCTCAGAGGGAAACACAGTTATAAAGAATATAATTGAGGTATTTGCTCATGAAATAAAAAATCGCACTTGCTTTAAAATGAATATTAGCTAAAAATTTAGCAAATTCTCTCTTCTTTAATAGTTATTACAGTAGAAGATTTTTATTTCTTTGATTTATTAACACAGTAATTGTCGATAAAGTTTACCTTATGATCTATTCATAATTATATATAATGGACTTTGAGCATATTCCCCTCATTTCCCCCTCTGGTGCCCCCTTATATATCTAATCAGCCCCATTCTTCTTGAATTTAAATAAATAATTAGTTTTTTAAAGGGTTATTTTATATATAAAAAAATCCTAGCATAAGTTTATGTGCAACTGTGCAATGTATAGTATTAAAGGTGATAAATCATTTTTGTTATAAAACAATTTATTTTATTCTGAAGTGAAATTAGTACTTTGAAAAATAATCATTGATTTTGAAAATACTCTGCTAGTCAAAATCAATGAATACTTCAAAAGATCAATGTAAGATTTTTCTAAAACTATATTTATAAAAATAAATGAAATACACTGATGACATGCAATGTAAAATAACTTACATTGGTCTGGTGCTAATCTCTCACAGCTGAAGCCCTAATAAATCCACAGAGCTGGGGGGGGAGTAAATATCAAAATAACAATATCAATTTCTCTGGATCAAAATAATTGCAAACAAAAATTTAAAAATTATTATATTATATGGTTTTATAGAAATGCCCAATTTTTTTTTACTGCTAGGGTTCTTAAACATCTATTAAGATAAATACCCATTTTTATGTTTTTTTTTCAAGTCAGGGTTTTTCTGTATAAGCTTGGCTGTCCTGGAACTCACTCTGTAGACCAGCTGGCCTTGAACTCTGAGGCTTGTTCTCTCCTGAGAGCTGGGATTAAAGATGAGTGCCACAGCTAAAAGCACTTATCTTATTAAAGTACATTTCAGAGACTCTGAAAAAGTTCATGATTTGACACATTTTGGAATTTTTTGGATAAAAATGTTTGGACATTTCTGTGCCAGTGTTGTTTAAGACAATATTGCTAACGCATTTTTACATTCCCAATGGTTCTCAAATCCTAGACATTATTTTTCTGGCTTTGGGATATTAACCAAAGTAGAAATATCACATTAATGACCAGTCAACACTTGTAGAGACAGGATCCATATACTTTCTGTTGTCTACTATACAATCAGAAATAAAAAAAAAAAAACAGTAGGATAGCATTCCTACTGTGTACACCATTACATATTTAATGTTCGAGGGTTAGGAGATTCATGCTTCATAGTGATGACAGGATTGGAGCTTCAAGCTTCCTCACAGTGTTCAGGCTTCTGAGTGTTGTCCTGACAGTAAGAATATCACTGCAATCCTACTATTGTTTACAGTACCTCCATCTCTCCATCAGTTCAGTGATGAATCTGGATCTTCAGATTTGAGTTCTAACTTCTGTTCTACATTTTGATGCCATTTAAGGAGACACATTTCAAAGTGAAAAGATTCTGTGAAGTACCTGTGTGACCAGTCTGAGCGTACCCTGAAACTCCTTCATGTTTTCTGTCTTCTATCCCTATCACTCACCAGCATAGGCAAGCCTCCGTGCATTTCATGTGTGTGTGTGCTAGCAGTCTGGATATTTAAAAATATAGTTCTTGCAAATGAGAATACTTCTGAAGAATTATTAGAAAATAATAAAGAGTAAAGCCTGTCTGGGCTCTGAGATTGTTGTGGCATTTCAATTGTATTTTAATAAATAAAGACCGCCTGAAGATCTGAGAGTGAAACAGTCCCACTGCTCAGCCTTACAGACCAGGTTATGGTAACATACACCTTTAATCTCAGCAGCCATAATGACACATTTATTCCCAGTAGCCACACTAGTCGCCACAGAAATCAGGTGGTGCAAGTCTTTAATCCCAGTCCTAGAGAGGAATATAAAACAGGGAAAGACAACTCTCAAACACAATCTCATTGTGAGGTTCCAGGAGGCAGGATCACCACTTCAGACTGAGTTTGAGGTAAGAGCCAGTGGCTGGCTGTTTTGCTTTTAGAATCTTCAGATTGAACCCCAATTTCTAACCCAATGTTTTTATTAATCGTCTTTCATGAGATAGTTTAGCTAACTCTACCTGCAAACACAGATCGTATATAAGCTTCACAATTTTTTTTATCAATGGGCCATCTGTGTCTCTTAAAAATCATAGTCATTTTGAATTATCATGTTGAAATCCCTTAAATTTTTTTAAGAATTGCTATTTTATTACTCAATTATGACAATAACACACTTTTTAATACATACCTTCTTTTTCACATTCTATGATACAAAATACCACATGCTGTCTTCTTTATTATTTAGTATGTGTATAGTAACTAAAGGGAGATGGCATTTACATCAGTTTATGGGAACAACTCTATATCATCCTAAATAGGGTGTAAATATTCAGGGTTCTGAGTATTCATTTCAAATCATCTAGAAATAAACAATAACACCTTGATTACACATTTGGACCTATTTACCTAGGTCTGTGAGCCAGAGGAGTAAACTTGGTCCTGTTTACTATATGACCATTTAAATATACAGCTTGTTCCTCCTCCTCTTTTCTTTCCTTTTTTTTTTTTTTTGAGATTTTTTTGCCATACTGTATTTGAGTGACTTCCTATTCTTCTTCCCATCTAAGAGCCCTAGCTAGAAGATTGGACCAAGGATTGAAACATGAAGCAAACATGCACGTAAATTTCCTTGCTTGATTCTTTTGTCTAAGATGGGAACAGACAAGTAATAGATTTGAATTTGTAAATGAGAATCCTAACTGTACATCACGAAGAATGAATCCTAAAAATATGTATGGCAAAGGTGTGTAAAAGTAGGGTCAACAAATTGCACTAATACTACCACTCTGGGATGAATGTGCAAACTGCGTGTGTGAATACGGGATGCATAAGAAACTCTCTGCCTTCTGTTTCATTTCAGTGTGAAGCCAAAATAGTGGTACAGGATTGCAATCCCAGTTTTGGAACTACCTAGGAGACTGAAGAATTAGGACAGTGAGGTCAAGGTCTCCCTGGGATACAGGGAGTCAATGCTTGCCCAACATCTTAGTAAGACAGTAAAATGTAAGGAGCAATCTGGGGGGCACAGCTCAACAGTAGATGTCATGCCTAGCGTGTGTCTGTCCCTAGGTTTTTCAAAAGAAAAAAACAGTTCTGTAAATCTAAAGCTGTAATTTAAAAATCTTTAAATACACATACACACAAATTCTCATAAACTCATACCCACACATTTTCACACACACACATACATGCATATATTCATACACTCACACACACACACACTTGTAAGCGCAGACATACCAAAAGCATGTGTATTTATTAACATAATTTATCCACAGCATAATAAGTGTATTCATCTGGGGCAAAACAAATACATATAGATACTACATAAATTTATTCAAGAAAACCAAGAAATTATATGATCTTTAAAAAGAGATATGTGGTTCCTCACCCAGTGGATGCTTTCCTCACTGTGAGAGACAGGACAGTTTGGATTGCTCTCTGATACACTTTTATCAAGAGAGGAATAATGAAATCAAAACTGTCACTTATCTTTAATATATAGAAACGAGTCCAGTATTTATCCATTGATAGTGACAGAATTGGGATTTTTAGATCCCTGTGCTTCTAAATGAAAATAATTACTCTTTTGAATTGGAGCATATTTGTAGTAGTAACTATTTTAATACATATAGATACCTCTTTTTATTTTTTTTATTTTGTTTTGTTACAAATTTAAGTTTGCAATAACTAAGCCAAATGGGAGAAATTTTCCCAAAACTAATGTGAAGCAACGGTCCCCTAAAGAAAAGAAAAGAAAAACAAAGAACTGTGTACGAGAATGTTCATGACATCATTTGGAATGAAATTGCCTTGAAATTGCCCCTAAGTTGCAATTCAGTACTGCCACAATCTTTGCCGTGAGTTCAGACTGTAACACTAGAGAAGCAGTATTTCTTTTTTTAGCCTTTGCCGATATCCAAGAAAACTACAAAATGCCCATTGAAAATGAAAGCATTTTGATTGGTTTTCTAGAAACTGTAGGCAATTACTGAAAGGAGAATGATAATAAAAGTCCATATTTTATAAACTGTCAGAAGTTTTCAAATGTTATGGGATGTATCTTAACCCCTCACACAGAATTACTATAATGCTATTATGTATTTGTAAAATTTGGGATCAGCTTAAAGACTGAAATTGATCTAAGCTCATATATAACATTTACATCTTTGAATTTATGTGAAGGAACCAGGTGATATAAGTTTTACAGTATATAACCTTGAGTCTTTAAAAACAATCTAATTGGAATTTTGCTCAGTTTATGTTTCATTTCTGTCATTTAAAAAAGCTGTGTCAGTTCCGATTTTCCTTAGTTTTCAGTACTTCTATTTGCTAAGCATCTGCTCTCTCATTCTTAAAATGCCAAGTGCCGTGGTTTCCTCCAGTGCAGCACTCAACGCTCCCTGTGTCGTCTCTGGAGGTCCTTATGAGAAGGACCACGGCACCAACCCTAAGGATCCCATAATATTTACCGCAGAGAGGGGATAAAGGTTTTCCTTCCCTACTTCATCCCTTCCCACACACACAAACTGCAAAATCCAACAAGCCTGGAGCTTTTATGAATACTTGATCAAAGTCACAACTTGAGGGGCCCCAGAATGTATCAGTTGTGTGCAAATCAGTGTGAGGGGCCAGAGGCGGCTGCAGCCCCTGCAGCTCCAAGCCCCAGACTGTTCCAGAGTGCACCTTGCCTCACTCCGATGTCCTGCAGACAATACAAGAGGCTCATGAAAATCGTATTCATCTTTGTAATAGAAATCTGAGGATCACTGTAACTGCTCCATTGACTTTTTCCTCAGCTGAAATTATATTTATTAACACAGACTTCAGGCAACTTTGATCTGCCTTATTTCCCATATAAGGATTGTCTCTATTTTCTGAACAATCTGTTGCTTAAGACTTGGAGAAGGGTTCTATTATAAAGTTCATAGAAAATATTTTATATTTTTAGATAAATCTAAGTAGAATTTAACCCAGATACATTTTTATAAAGGAAATATCACAATATACTTTACAGATTATACATAGATGATATCCTCCATGCTACTTCAATTGGATATTTTCTTTACCTTGAAAAAAATGTTAACCTTATATTAATTTGCTTCTTAAAAGTTTGACTTATATTAATTCTTATACTACACAACTGTTGGTTTAATTATTTATACCATTATGAAAAACAGAATATATTATACTGATCTTATCTTAAAACGAAAACTATTAACCTTTGTTTTCCATAAAATCCTCAAATGCAGCACTATTTAAGGCTAATATATTCTATATGTACTATATATTCTAAGTAAGACTAATTAACTTAGGATTACAAGGATGAAATACTCAAACTAAAAAATACATTAATATAATGCATTATTATTTCTATCTACTATATAGAATGTAGTGCACTTAGGTAAGAGTAGAACACAAGAGGAGAGAAAAATAATTTACTTTTAGAAAATTATTGACAAAGGGAGCAGGGAGGCTGAGGCAGGAAGCCAAACAGTCTAGGCTACTGTTTGACCCCATCATGGGTGGGGGGAAGGAGGGAAGGAGAGAGAAAGAGAGAGAGAGAATCTACCAATAAGCAATAGCTAGTTGGCTTAAAAGTGGAGTTGAGTATGATATAAGAAAGTATAAAATTGAGTTCAGGCTGAGCTAGCTTCTATGTAATACACCTGCAAATGCGCAGAAGAAAAACACAAAATCACTGAAGACAAAATTAATGGTATTTAATGGTGTATGTCAATCTACTTCTTTGTCAAGTAATTATTTATTCAATAAAGTGTTAAGATGAATGTGTATATTTAATAAAACTGTAACATAAATCCCCTGTGAAATTTAAATTTCTTCAGCATTCTTAATGTCTAATAAGGGTAAGTGGAATGTTATAGACACCTGGGCTCTGCATTCAAAGTTGGTGGGAAGATTTTCAAATGTTCAAAATACCTTTTCATTGTTAGTGGCTTAATCTGAACATAATAAATAGTAAGTCATGATTGGTAGTGTACTTTAGTTCTGGGTTGCCAACTTAACATGCAAAAAGTGGTGTTTGATCCACAATATCAGCCAAAAAATAATAAATAAATAAAAATGTTGCCCCTAATCAGTAGTAGGTTTTTATTTCTGCAACTATTTTTTTCCGAAGCAGTTTATAGTTTCCCAACTAGATCTGCATTCTAAGACTAGAAGAAGATCTTCAAACAGTTATTAAGGTTGGATACTTAGTTTTAAGAAGAAATCCAAAGTTTAAGTTTGATGAAGAGACACTAATATCAAAACTATATTAACATAATTTATGGAAGGCCACATATGTTAAATTGAGGTATTTTTAATTTATTGTTAATTTATTTCTCCTAAAATTAATGTGACCACTATATAGTGTTCAAATATATTAATATCTGTCATCTCATATTACCCTCTAACTTATATTTTTAGTAAAATACAGATATTCTTTTCTCCATTCATAGATGAATTGATATATAAAGTTATTGAGACTGGCTCTCACTAGGTATCCCAGGATTGTCTCCTATTTGTGATCCTCATCCCACAGACTAAATGCTATCTCACTATTCTCTCTCTCTCTCTTTCTCTCTCTCTGTCTCTCTCTGTCTCTCTGTCTCTCTGTCTCTCTCTGTCTCTCTGTCTCTCTGTCTCTCTCTGTCTCTCTCTGTCTCTCTCTGTCTCTCTTTCTCTCTCTCTCTCTCTCTCTCTCTCTCTCTCTGTGTGTGTGTGTGTGTGTGTTAGGAAAGCCCCTAACATTGAGCTATATCACCAGTTCTACTATAAATCATAATTACCATCTTATAGAATCCATTTTAGTTGTAATATAAGCTGTGTTGAATTCAGCATCACCTACCTTTGCTTTTATTAAGAAAAAAATGATGAAAATGAAACCTATGCTTGCAAATTTTAAGATGTGTCTCCTAGGGATGTCAGATGCTGTACCCATAAAATCTCACCAACATGAATACCTAAACATGAACTGAAGGACAACAGTGGATATGAGACAGTGGACAGGTGAAATACTGTATGTTCTCAACCGTGTACAAAGAATTAATGGCCACCTAGGAATGCTGAGACTGGAAGAAATAGCCTCCCTCAAGGAAGAGCACATCACCGGGTTATCTAATACCAAAGGACTTACCTGAAAACATACAGATGAGTCACATTGTACAGACTGAGCAGGTTGCATTTATGTATTTAGGAATATATATGTATGCATACTCATGTAACAGCAAATAGTGACTATAGAGACAGTGAATTTGAAAGAAAGGAATTGAAGGGAGAAAGCAGGAGGGGGAATGGTGTTATTATACTGTCATCTCAAAAATAAAAGAAATTTAAAAAATTCATCCCCTGAAAAGGATGCATTTGCCGCGCACCACGGCCCCCGTCTGTGCTCTAAGCACTAGAACCCAGTTCGCGAGCTTTGGGCAAGGGGCTGGAGGTTGAAGAAACACACATAGAGACAGACTGACACACAGACCTTCAATCACTGGTACTAAAAAGCCCTCTTTAACAGCACCATGGAGGCTTAAATACACTGGAGTCAATGGCCAACAGGTGAAAATCCCGTCCTCTGATCCTCTAAGCTAGGAACAGCTTCTAGTAACATCAATTAGAAGGTTCTAGCAGGGAAGAGCAGCTGAAGGCCAGGACTCATTAGTCCCAACATGCACTATTTTTGTTTCCTTGTTTAATTGATTGTTTTTATCCTATAATGAACTTTACAATGACTTGTACTTTATCGACTTAAAAACATTTGTTTATGACAAAAACCCAATTAAAAACTGGGGTGCAGACCTAAACGGAGAATTCTCAGCAGAAGAATCTCTAATGGCTGAAAGACACTTAAGGCAATGTTCAATATCCTTAGCCATCAGGGAAATGCAAGTCAAAATGACTCTGAGATACCATCTTACACCTGTCAGAATGGCTAAGATCAAAACCACAAAAGACAGCTTATCCTGGAGAGGATGTGAGATAAGGGGAACACTCCTCCATTGCTGGTGGGAATGCAAGCTTGTAAAACCACTCTGGAAATCAATATGGAGGTTTCTCAGAAAATTGGAAGTCAACCTATCTCAGGACCCAGCAATACCATTCGTGAGCATATACTCAAAAGATGCTCAATCATACTACAAAGACGTGTTCAACTATGTTCATAGCAACATTATTTGTAATATCCAGACCTAGATACAATGTAGATGCCCCTCAACTAAATAATGGATAAAGATAATGGGGTACATTTACACATTAGAGTACTACTCAGTGGCAAAAAAAAAATGACATCTTGAAAATTGTATGCAAATTAATGGAACGAGGAAAAAAATCCTGAGTGAGGTAACCCAAACACAGAAAGATGAACATGGTATGTACTCACTCATAAGTGGATACTAGCTTTAAAGCAGAGGATATTGAGACTAAAGTTCATGATCCTAGAGAAGCTAAGTGACAAGGTGAACCCTAAGAAAAACACATCCACCTGGAAAGGGGAAATAGACAAGCTCGCCTGAAAAACGTGGGAGTCTGGGGATGGGGGAAGAAGGGAGGGTAAAGGGGAAGAGGAGCGGAAAGAGGAAGTGGAAGGAGAACTTGAATAGGAAATTATTAACTCTATGACACTACAAAAAATAGATTCAGATACATCGCCGGAAGTTGTTTAATGAAAGCTATAAAATATTGACAATCTGTTTACATGATGATCACATGGTTTGAAATATTATGAATGAGAACTGATCTTGAGAAATAGTTATTTAATACTAGCAAAATTATTTTTATGTCTAAAGAAATTTTTTGGTAAATACACTGCATTTTTCTTTTTTTCTTTTTTTTTTTTTTTTTTTTTGAGACAGGGTTTCTCCATAGCTTTTGGTTCCTGTCCTGGATCTAGCTCTTGTAGACCAGGCTGGCCTCGAACTCACAGAGATCCACCTGCCTCTGCCTCCCGAGTGCTGGGATTAAAGGCATGCGCCACCACCGCCCGGCCTGCATTTTTCTTAATTAAACATTAAAAACCATTCATTGTCATTTTCTTTACCTTTATAATAATCTTGTCAATAATCATCTGGAATGTCAGTGTGGATTTTTGTTTGTCTGTCTTTTGTTGAGTATCTTTTTTTCTTCAGGAGGATGTTATACCCAGGTGGGTGAAATTTAGGGGTCTTAGCAGATGACCTAGACAAGAAGTTATTGAAAGACAGGGGCCATCGCAATAGTATCTAGAACTGAAAATTCTCAGGTTCTCTTACGATTTACCAAATTGAATGCCTGGGGTAGAGTCAAGCCACTATGATGCAGATCCTGTCACTGTGGGAACTCCTGTGGAGAAACATTGTGCTACTTCTGCTTCTGAGAAGTCACAGGGCTGCTCAGTTACTGCCAAAGGCTCTTCTCCTTGTCATTTAGACACCATTGTGTGTGTTCTGTGGTATCCTCATAGGTTTCCTACAATACAGTGACACGATATAGAATGTTTGAATGCCATTAACATCTCTATTTAAGGGCACTGTAATATTTAACACAATATTCAATTGACTGATTTAAGGGTTTCGTGGATGACATTGCACAGTACCTCCATCACTTCTGCCATAGAGAGGAAATATAATTCAGATCTAAGTGTTAGGGAGAGTTCTGCATGTGAGCAACCTCTTTGCTTTTACATAGAAGAGATTGTAATTTGTTTATGATCTTTCTTCATGAGAGATGTTAAAAGTTTAGCATTAAATATGTGTCTAACTTCTAGGAAATATATTGCACGTAATGTTGTCTCTGTTCTTTTAAATACTATATAAACATGTATTTAATGTGTACCCAACCCTTTTTAGATGATGAGAGACACAGTCCCCATTTATATCTTGCATGTTTACCACATTAAATAACTCTGTGTAGAGAAGCCAATTTCAGTTTTATGAAGTATTATACAAAACACTGAGAAGTTATTTGCATAGAACCTTAGAAGCATAGAGATTTGAGAGGTGACACGAAGAAAAAGCCCTTTACTTTAGTTTTTCAAGGTAGTTTAGCCTTTTAATAGTGGAACCAGGCCTGGAACAGAAGTCCATCTGCTCCTGGAGGTTAACTATAAGGCACCCTGTGGAAGACAAACAGAAATGAATTTTATCACATGGAAATTAATTGTGTTCTGTGAAAACATGACAATTTCTGAGAGGCTCTAAGCAGGAATAAAAATCTGAGTTTGCAAGAAAACATTTCATTGGGCATAGTACTCCATTGTGTGGGACCATTCTTTTACATTTATCAATCTCTTTATCCATTCAGATCCAGAAATGCATATCACAACTCACTACAGGAGGTAACTGAGTGAGCTGTACAGTGATAAATTTTTCTTGTTAGGAGAAATTACATTCACTAACTTGAGCTACTTCAGCATGAAATTGAAAAGGAATCATTTTGTCTTAATTTACATTCTTGATTCAATGAGAGAAAAAAATGTGAATTAACCCAACAAAGCTATGGATGCTTTGCCTGAGATAACCAAAGTAAACTAAATTGGCATTGTTACAAGTTCATCAGCTTAAGCAACACCCCTCCCCCACACACTTCACTAGAGTTTAAGCAAGGTTTGCTATGCAGAGCCTGCGTATGTTCTCAAACATGCATTCTCTTCTTTTGTTCCATTTTATTGTTTCTGATACATCTTCATCAATACTCCTCTGAGTTTTCCGTTCCTCACCTAAGCTGTGCACATCATTTCTTAATCAAAATCACTTGGCTAGGGCTGCGGTTCACTAGCCTTACGAGCTGCTATTTGCCTTGAATAAATTACATGAAAACATGTTGATTGATAGATGTTGCATGTCAGAAAAGAAGATAACTGTGTCTTCTTCAGCTCACTCAAAGGTCAGACACATGGAGTGATAGGAACAGCCACAGACAACCCAAAGACAAAATGGATCAGGAAAAGCTGTACAGCCTGGCAACAATAAAACCAGCACTCAGAATCCATTTATTTTTTTTTTCAAAAAATATCATATACAGAGTGTTAAAATAGGAATCAGATATGCTTAGCTCAAAGCTCAAAAATATTTTCTTATATTTTTGGTAATTGAGCACTTCTGCTTTTCTTATTGCTTAATACAGGGAAGTTAATAGGCATCTTTAAAATTTGTCTTGCTACATGAATATGGTAAAGCAAGACTTTTGGAAATTCTATCATGGACTTTATAGCACCATTTTTTAACAGAAATGAAGGAAATCTAAAGGTAGATACAAGGTTAATGTCTGTAACTTGCCAACAAAAGTTTTTAGCCATTTCCTTTTTTTTTACTTGGGTTTCTTCCATGTCTAATGGAGCTTTTAAGAGTGTGTGAGTTGAGTATAAGCTTCCTTAATTGTTTGGTTTGGTAGGTTTTCAAAAATATCAATATATTTCTATAATTCTACATTTTCATGATGTGTTTTTTTGTTGTTGTTTATTTTGGTTTTGTTGGGTTGGCTGGTCTTGAGGTTTTGAGGGGTTTTTGTTTTTGTTTGTTGTTGTTGTTTTGTTTTGTTTTGTTTCAAGACAGTGTTTCTCTGTAACTTTGGAACCTGTTCTGAGACTAGCTCTTGTAGTCCAGGCTGGCCTCAAACTCACAGAGATCCGTCTGCCTCTGCCTCCTGAGTGCTGGGATTAAAGGCGTGCGCCACCACCACCCAGCTTACATGATGTGTTTCCTTAGATGTTTATATCAAGATGAGAAAATGAAAAGTGCCTTAGTAAAAACAATCCATATAAACATTGTGATTTTCTGTCATACAGTGTACATGAGAATATGTTGTGAATCTCAAGGCTTATTTACTTCAAAGATATTAATATTTTTACCATTATTCTCTATCTCTGTGATCATTCATCTAGCTTATCTTTGAAAAGTTTGGGTGGAAAAAAAAATCTGTCAGTGGTTTAGGAATACAGTTTTAGAATACATTGGAATGTTTTAGTCGAAAAAGGCCTAGCTGTGTCCTTATCTATCCCAAATTACTGCTTTCTCTGACGGAGCTGTCAAACTGTCAAACTGTCCTGCCTGAGTGTATGACAAAGATTCTGTTGTGTTGTAAAGATATTCTTAACCATCTTTATGGAAGGCTGAAAGCGACTGAGTTCACAGTTGTAGTGATAACTTGGTGCTCCTCGCTGTTTGGCTTGTTTACATTGGCACCGATCCCCAAAGTGGAGGCTGACGGAGTCAGGCAGAAATCTGGTATTTGAGCTGAAATTTACACACTTTAAGTGATGAACTAAACAGGCTGCTGTTTTCTTTTTCTTACTCAAAAAGTGCAAGGTTACACAATACAGACGGTTTTCATCTTTTCCCATAAATGCACAGATTCCTGGGATATAAATGACTGAATTCATCATCAATTCATCAGGGACGCTGAGCTATGCAGTTCTGTTTACAGTGGCAGAAAGTTAATATAAATTTTCATCAGAAGGGGAAGTTTACACATATGATTCTATTTGTCCTTCATTATTAGCACCTGAGTCTAGGCTAGAACGCATAATTGTCTACAGGCACAGGCCAAATAGATGCAAGGGAAAGGCAAATAAGCACACCAAAAATAATTTTATGGTTGTCTGTTACAATTCTCTCCCTGGGATTCTTAATCTAGAAAATCAATAAACAACAGGAGCGAAACTGCCTTCCTCTCCCCGGCCATGGCACAGCCGAGAGCCGCACATAGAAACTCCATTGTGCTTTTTTGTTTTACTTGACTCTTTCTGTGAAGTTCATTGGATCAGTTTTGGATCAAGGAAAATATATTCTGGCTCTCTTTGTTCATTTTATATATTTTCTTCAATACGTTTTTTTTCCTTTTGAAGTTTAACGACAGCAAAGTTTACACAATAAAATAATTCCTTCGTTTAATTACCTACGATCGTTAATTTTAGGAGGATGTATACATGCTAAACTTACATTATTAGGTGAAAATATGCAGAAATTTCTACATTCACAGAAGACTGCAGAAAGTGATAATGCACAAGTCATACACTAGTGGCGTAAAACTGGGATCAACAGCCCTGATGCTAGAGTTATGGATTGACTCTATTCTATAATATATTTAGACATAAAATATTTAAAATAGCCTGTTTGAATATAATGCTCTTTCACCCTTTATGTAGGTTACAGGAAATTATAACTTTATGTTTAATTTAAATTTGAACACATTTAATTTAAATTTAATTTTCTTGGTTACTCTAAATCAAATTATAATTTATACAATATTAAAAATGTTTATTTTCCCCAAATCTAGACCAAGTTATAAACATTTGCACCATTTTCTTCTGTTTTGTTTCAGTTAGTAAGTAAGCCATGCTCCTTGTGTGTCTGCTTGCTGTTTGTCACTGAGTTTACTATTTATTCTTATTTTAGTTTCTTGGTTTTCTATTTCTCTATTTAGTGCTCAAATAAAAATAAATATTACTGGTTTGAGGAGTAAGCAATCATGTCCATGAAATAACTTTGTTTACTCCTAAACAGAACAGAAAAAGGTTAATGTTTATGAAAATCAAAATGCCAAATATTATGTCTAGGAAACACACTAAGAAAACACATTGAAATAGAATTTTTAGAGTGGTAATACAATTCCCCAAAATACAAAGAGCAGAGTTCATTTTCCCTATATTTTATGGACTCAGTTAACTTCTATATTTTTAACTTATTCTTGAGTCCAGTTGTCTGCACTTCTATCATAAGTGTTATATTGATTATTTTCAGTATCCTTGATTACTTCTTTCTCTTCTGTGTACTTACCTTGAAAAGAACATCTGTTTATTTCACTTAAAGTTTCATAAGATTGACCAACTATGACATTAATATCACATCTTTTCCACAGAATGATACAAAGTGTAGTTGCAAAATTTGATAGCGAAATTGTATGATTTCACTAATACTACATTCAAGAGGGTATTTTACGCATATTGCCAATGTTCTAAATATTTTACCATATTATACTTATTTTGAAGTTGTCATCTACTGACATTTAACATAGAGCATGCCTTTCACCTTTTAATAGAGAAAGTTGTAATTCACCTCTTAAAATATTTGAAAAGACATAGTGTCAGCATTCACTCCAAAGAGGAAGAGTCACACAGAGAAGAGTATGTCAACATGATATGCATCTGGAAGAAAACTAAATAAATTATGCAAATAGACAGATGTTTTCCATATATTTGATGTATGGAGACAATTTTCAGGTTTCATCCAGATGTTTAAAATCATGTCGTTGTGCTTCCGACCCCTTTATGACCCTTTCTATCAGGTAGACAGAGATTAAATGAGTTGTTTAAAATCATTTGGGATTGGATTTTTTTTTTCTTAAGTGTTCAAAACTCACTTAGCCTTAACTTCAGTGTTATTTTTTTAGTAAACAATCCTGAACGCAAAGCTTCTATGTCTCTGGAGTAGATGATTAGTTCAGCTGCTTCTAACTAGAAATTAAATAATGCACTTTAAACACAAGTCGTTTAAACAGGTTGTCTATCAGTTTGAATCACACAGTTGAATTTTCATGTTCTGATTTATTTCTTTAACCTCCTATGTAATCTCTCCATAGAGATTTTCTTTTATTTTTTAAAATAAAATATCTCACAAATTTATTTAACAAACCTGATTAATTAAACAAGTTGCATATCAAATCAAGATTATGGGGAAATTTTAGAGATTCCAATTGTTTTCAAACACTTGAACTCATGTAGGGGCACTCACTCTCACAAATAATGTGCTAATTACAAATTATTCTTTTCTGTTAATTAAAGCAGGTCAGCGGGATTTCTACTTGGCAACACTTAGCTTAAGTGTTCAAGTTGCTATATCTACTTGAAATTAATGAATTTGAATTACCTTAAAATGTTAGGCTTTTCATTATTTCTGAATTTTGTGCCCCTTTTTTCAAATATATTAATGCAGAAGTTTAATTTTATAGGCACATTTATCTATCATTTTGTGAATTATGTTAACAGTATTTAGAGATAAAGATTGAATAATAGGATAATCACTTTATAAGAAGAATCAGCACTTAGGTTTGTTCTGTCTTTAGCTGATTTCAGAACTAGCTGAGGATCCCTTACCAGCATCTTAGAAGTTCCTTCAATGGTCCTATTTCCAACAGTTTTCCTTTATTTTTTTAACCAGTTTTCATGGATTTCAAATATATATTGTTTTATATGTATTTACAGTTAACTTGGAGTGTGTGATCAAAATTAGAATGAGATTTCTTCTCATTTTATTGGGTTAGTGTTATTACAGAGACACAAGAAAAGTCGTAGCCTTTTGTATAATTCCATGTTGGCCTGAAGCGCAGACCACTGGATTCAGCTTGCTTTTTCCAGAACATGATATTTCTAGAAGATGTCTGTAAAATTTCAGTTTGCTGCTTTAAATATTTTAAAATCCATAACTTTTTCTTTTTGCTACAGCAACTTCCAACATTAAAAACAAAACCAGAAACTGAGTAGTATTAACAACATATACTATTTAATTGATGGTCAGCAAATACATGCCAACTTAAATAGTAAATATATAGGGAACAAAAGCAAAGTGGATTGCCTTACTCTTCCCAAAGCGATGTGATGATGAGTTTGAGTAATTTGACACATAATCAAGACATTTATGTTGCTGCATGAACGTTGGCAGACGGATACTTTTCTTACCTTTGTTTTTCTTGCTTTCTTGTATGGTTTGTACTTTGTTTTCATACTAATAAAACTCTGGATACCCCAAAATAAGTTCATGCTGTTTATGATTTTGAAATCTGTAGTAGCTGTGGTTTTCTGTTACATACGAATTACATAGGAACATGTTCATTCAGACTAAAAGAAGAATAGCAAACATGGGACAAAACCTCCATGTGTGAGTAACATCAACATACTGATACTGAAAAACTCAACCATGACATCCTCAACGTTGATAACCACTTCTGCATCATGCACTATAACCTACTATATTTATACTTTTATGGATACTGACTTATTAGGGATATATATTTATCATTATCAGAGGTTCCACACATGTTTCATATTTGGTACAATTCAAATGTTTATGGCATCACTGCAAGTAGTGCATGAGGTCAAAGGTCTTAGGTCTTCAGGACTGGCCTGCCTGACCTGATTACATTAAAGAGCCACACACTAGTCAGTATCCACTAGGATTTCTTCAGTAAATGAGCTCAGTGAGTGTAAAAAAGGTCTGAGGGGAAATCTTATCCATAAGTTACATGCACTTGGAGCTTGTGCGTGTGCTTCTTTAAAAACATTAATCTGTAGAGACTATCATATAATTTTAACACTATGTATCTATAAATTGAAAGGTCCTGCCATTTCATGATGAAAATATCATGTACTTTGTGATATTCTCTTTAATGAGCTATAATTACCAATAGTTTTTTTGAAAGTGCTGTTGCAGCCTAAAAGTCAAAGCGATGCTATCAATGGTTCCTTGAAAGTAACTTAATCCTACCGACTGAGATTTATTTTCTTCCTTTAAGAAACAACAAATTTTTGCACAACAATTTCTAAGGAGCTACTATAGAATTTACTTAAATAAAAACTGTGCTATAACCCCTAACTGTTCCCTTTCTTTTCAGGAGTCTAAATCACTTTATTGATTTTTCTTGAAAACTGTCATTACATGTCGGAGTGAAGTTGTTCTAAGCCATACCTTCAGAAGGACTACTCATGTATTCGTAATTGTGATGTGTTTTCCAGCATGCAATCTCACCATTGTGTACATAAGAAAGATGACACTTATTTGATCAAAAGTTGAAATAGAACTGGATCTCAGAACTGTAAACACATTTCTCATCTCAAGGATAATGAGAGATTAAATCTGGGGCATAAACAAATTAAGAAATTAATTTTTTCCACATAAAACGGAGAAGCCTGTGAGTTATTGTTTGCTGCCAGTGATTGACTAGAAGAAGTCATAACTGAACTTTTGGTAATACTCTTGCCTGATCCTTTGTAGTGACAAGATTCCTGTGACTCTGTCCCAACACATGAGAGACGGAAAGGGCAAAGGACAAAAGGATGCCTTTATCTGCAAAGCACAGGCCCCTGGAGACCTCCACTAATGTTTGTCTTTATAAGTATGCCCCATAGCACCTCTACATTTAAAGGAGACAGCACAATTAGTTTCCACCAGGATGCATTGCCCACTCTAACACAATTATGTTTCTATTTGTAAGGAAGAATGAGGCAATATATATTGTGTTCACAACTAGAATACTCTGCCATGGAGATAGATATAACTTCATTAAACCTAAGAACAAAAGGTAACATTTAGCATTCATGCAAGACAAGAGGTATTAACGGTATGCCAGGATCAGTCCCAGGTGTTGGAAATATGAGCATGAGTAAATACAACACATTCCTCACCCTTGAGAGCATATGCACTTTTAAAAGATGCTTATATTGTTAAATAATTAAAATGTCACTTTAAATATGCTAGATAGCGGATAGGATGTGGGGTAATAAAGGAGTACATTTTTTTTTTCTGCTTGGAAACATCAGGAAACCATGTAACAAAGTGAAATACAATGAAATATCTGAAAGATGTGTAGGGGTTTGACAAATATGCAAAAGGAAGGCATGAAAGAGAAAATAATAGGTCTCCCTGGCAAAAAAAGATCACCCAGGCTAGAAATGAAGGCTCCATCCACTTAGCAAACATGTTAAGCCCCTCCACATAAATTACAGTGCCAAGGACTAGGAATAAGTAGACGAATAAAACCTATGTCTTCCTTATCATCATGGGGCCTTATTGATTGGGCACAAGTGGATCCCAGGATGCCTGTACAAATGTGAGATGATACAGAGGGGCGCTGTTCTCTATGGATCCCAGAAGGAGATCGATAAGGCAGAGAAGGTGCAGGGAACCCATCAGCTAGATCTCTGACATTGTTACTTCTGCCCTATGAAGACCATTTTAGAGAAATGATCCATAAACAAGTTAGAATGATAACCATAAGAGGCTTAATTGAACCGAAACCTTAAGGATATAATTGGATGCTGGGATAGTACGTTACTGGGATAGGTTGGCAAGAGGTGAGAGCTAAGACTGAAGCTTGGTCATGGTCATAAAGGATAATACAGATAAAATTATTGGGGGCAACAATAGCAAGACTTTAGGAATGCATTGTTAGGGGAGGGGAGCTAGAATAAATTAAGGGAGTTTCTCATAAATTGTTCTTATTGGGGGAAAGGCCAGGAGCTTCCCATCTGTTGTCATGCAATGTGAGTGAATAAAAGATTTAAAGATAAAATCAAGTTCGTTTTTTGTAAAGTATGTGGTCTCTGTAGTGTACCAAGTAGAATTTTCAAGAATTACAATACAGTTTTTATTCTAAATTGAGTATTGGAAGAGGCTAATCTAAGAAATAGATTTGGGGAAATCTGACTATTATTTATAGTACATGTACTGAGCCCTTCTTTAACAAACATTAAACACCAACTGCATTCCAAGGTACTATTTTTAGTACCTGGAGAGGTTCTCTGATTTGTGCATATGTGCATTTAAACGGGTATCAAAGCATCCGTTTTCATGTTTAACAGTCTAGCTAAGATAATAGTCAGGAAGCAACTGTGCATTAAAACACAGTGAAAAATTCTGTAAAGAAAAAGAAAACTGGAAGCTATTGTGACAGCATCATAGAAGTGTCCTGTTTGGTGCATGTCAATCTCAAAGAAATGTTTGATAAGGAACATGATAGCATAGCCTATATGGAAACAAGCCTTGTATATCAAAGGGATTCTGGGCAGATGGAACAGTAAAAGATGGGAACACCCTTTCTCAATTTATGGTTTGCAGGAGACTTAGCTCGCCTGAAGCAGAATGAGCAAATGGCTGTGAAATTCAGTCTTACAGGCAGCAATTGGCCAGTTTATGTACAATTTTATTCAAGAAAGATAGGAAGTCCTTGAAGGTCTTAGAAAAGGAAATTGAAATGATGTCTTAACTTTTAAAAAGATTTACTTTGCTGGCAAGTGCAAAATATGATGAAGAAAATGAAAAGGAGAAAAATGGGAAAATACATAGAAAGGTCTAGAGAGAAATGATGAGAGCTTGGATGAGGCTGTTTGCAGTGGCAGTCATAAGGTTTAACAAATACTCATGCATTTCTGATGCTCTGTCAAGGCCTTGATGTGGGAATGCAAAAGATAAACAGAATCAAGGAAGACTGTAACACATGGACTTCATCCAAGCTGGTGGACTGTGAATGAGCCAAGTAACTTCACTGGCTTGTTTTATTTGGTGGTGGCTCTTGGTAATATGAAGTTCAGATATATTTTAATTTATAAATCAAAGGGTGTGATTAAGACAGAGAGATGAGCATAGATAGTGAGTTCCCCAGGGGCATGAAAAGCATCTGTGGACTGTCTCATGGGAACGGCAATCCAGATCCTGAAACTAAGTAGGAGGGAAGATGAGAAGGAAAATCCCAGAGCAATGATGTTCCCAAGCACACTCAGATTCAGTGACGTGAAACCATGGGAATGTAGTTAAGACATGTCATAATTCCGGGAACAAAAGGAAAGGTGGGTGATAACAGGGAAGGAAGGGTCATTTGATGGAGGAGTGAAGAAAGAAAGGTCACAATTAATTTTGTCATAACTGCTTTTGTGTCTTACAAAACATGAGATCCAGGTTGCAATGTCCCACTTTAAACATTCCCCTCTAAAACCTGTGTACCACAGTATGAGATAAACCAGAATTTCCAGTTCAATATAACCAAGCTATCCTGATTCCTGGTACATAGAACAAGTTTTCCTCCCATTACCAATGGCTTCGTGCCTCCTTCTGCTTAAATTCTAGAAAGTCACTGTCTGTTTCATTCAATTAATTTCTGTAGAGCTATGTCAGTTATTCGGTCTTTAAGGCTCGGTAAAGCAAAGCAGAAGAAACAGATTGAAAGATGATAGTAAGTGAAACAGGATGATACAGAGAAATGAGTTGTATTTAACTTTGCCTCTGTGCAAGGACTCATTTTGCTTATTCATAAATTACCAAGTAGACTTTAGAATCTCAAACTTTTCCTAAAGTTCAGATGGTCCATAGACAAGTATAAAACCTTCACACCAAATTAATATAAAAAAAGAATAAAATATACTTTAAAAATTACATACTTACGTTTCCTAAACATCTGTTGATATAAACTAACTATGTGCAGGTACAACAAAAGAGAGAGAGAGAGAGAGAGAGAGAGAGAGAGAGAGAGAGAGAGAGAGAGAGAGAGAAAGGAATCAAAGAAAAACTTCTTTGATTAGAAGCAACGAGTAAGTGGGGAGGGAGGAGGAATGAATTCAGAAGAGCCCCAAAGACTACCTGACTGTTTAGAGGAGAATTTATCAGACAATTTGCCTTAGGATATATCAGCTTGCACTAGAGGTGAAGCTAAACATCAAGAGTTGATGGCTACACAGTTTCGCTACAATACAGAAATTTGTTCTTACTAATAGGACACTAAATTCATGATTCATTAATAAGCTTAAAGAAGATTATCCCACTGTGGTGTTTCCAGCCAGCTTTTCATTACATTATATTTCTCTTGAAAGCTCATTCTATGAATTTAAAGTTATGTTTAATTGTTAAAATTTCATCATTCATAATTATTTATTGTGTAGCCAGTTCATAGCATTTTCTTTAACTCTGTAATTAATTTTTTGGGATAATATTAGTTTCCTTTCCTATATAAAGCATTTTATAAACAAAAACTAAAGGTAAATGTTAAATGGATAGAAAATCAGTTTAGAAAATCAGTTCTATTGTGTAAATTTATTAATTTATCTACTAACGATCATGCTATTTTAGTTTAAGGATATGATTTCTGTACTATTTAGTCGTTTTCTTCATATACGTGATTATTAGCTGGTACTTGATGAACTCATGTTCTAGTGTCTCTTCATGACAGATGGTGAGGGTGAGAGCCTTACAAACTGAGCAGACCAGGCCTTGATATGACAGAAATGTGTTTTTCAATCCTTTGATTAACCCAGATTCTCTCACAGTCTATCCCCCACTTACTCTTAGGCCTTGCTACGCACAACCATCTCAAAGCTGATTGTTCAGAAATAGGCATTTGTGTTCCCATGGAAACAATGTTGTAATGATGTCATGCCAACTCTCAGACACTTGTCCCTGACTAAAATGCAAGTCCAGTAATGCGGTCGGAGTATCTGGCTACGGCTTTGCCTGAACCCGGTCACTGAGTTCGCAGGAGGCCAGCTGGGACAGAGATAAATGCTCCATGGAAGCCCTCTCATGGATGCTGAGACACAGGGTTTCTAACCGAAATCAAAGGCAGGCCGCAGCTCTGCCCAGTGTTTTATGATTCTGTAGAGTGTGGAATAAACAAAGAATATTACCTCAAGGTGGAGATGGCATCTTTGAGGAAATAGGTAGATAATAAAAAGGATAACCTGAGGTGCTCAAATGTCATGTTTTATTTTTGTGTTTACAATTTTAAACTGGGTGAGATGGTGAGGAAAAGAAAAGAAAATCTCTGGGTTCTTGATGTGTTCACATAATTCAAAAGCCTGGGCTTGGGAAAATTCAATAAACCCTCTAGATCTTTTTTTTCACATAATGACTGGGGGGAATTTATGAGCTTTTCTTCCATCACTTTTTGCTTTCAGAAGTTTAATTCCACCACTATAGTTCTAGGGATGAGTAAGGTATAGACATGGATCTAGTGAGTGATAAGGGGACAAATTACTACTCACACATTTGGCCAATTTACTATGGTATTATTAGTAATATTATAAAAATAGATGGGGTAATGGCCATTACAGTTCTATTACTAATACAATTAATGACACTATCAAAGTTTTACCTAATAGAACAGCAGTCCTTACACACAGCTGCTGATAGAGTCAATTCAATAACTTTCATAAAGTTGACACTCTTAGAGCCCTCCTCAGACAGAATTAAGTCAGGATTTCTGGGCAAGGAAGCTAAGAACCACCCTTTATAAGAAAGCCTCATCTGTGGTTCTGATGACCATTCATGTGGGGAACTATTGTGCTACATGCCTTTCCTTAACAATCTAAAGTAAAGAGTTAACATGATCGTTAGTTTCCATAGCAAAACTTTTGGCTATAAAAACACTTATCTTTTATGTCCTTGTTTAAATTTATTCCAAAATAAATTAGTGCTTTGTAATAGTTTTAGACAAATTTTGTAATTTTAGCATAATTTTGTAAATATATCAAATAATTCATGAAAGTAACCTCCTTCATTTGCCATTTTATATATTTTTTTCTCCTGGATTTTATATTGATCTGCTTGGAATTGCACATATAATCAAATGTAATCCATTTTAAGTAAAATTAACACTTTACATAATATTTTTCATTAAATATATATGTATAGTCAATTACATTTAGGAGATATAAATATTTTATTTTAATTTTCTATTTAATTATTTTTATTAGTATATGTTTTCCTAAATGGGAATTGATTGACTTGAAACAATATTTAACAGTGATATACAGACACTGAGGTATAATCAAAATGTAGTTTTCTAAGAGTTATGTATAACAAAAAATAACATTTTTGACCCAAAAGGTCTGTTAAATTTTAAACCTTTAAAATTTTGCATTAAGGAGTTGGTTCGTTTCTTTGAAAGCATTTTTCAGGAAGTCACCATAGAAGCGAAAGTATTTAAAACATCCTGTTGTTTTTTGTCCTTGTTTTCTTTACCGACATCCTTCCCACTTCCTTGTACTCTGCTGGCTACCTTTGCTTTCCTAGAGCCCACTTCTAACTTATTTTATAGAAACTTTTTATTGCACAGAATGGTGACTATCCTGTGGATAGATGTGTTGAGGGTGTTGTTTATACTTTTCCACATTGTTTGTTCTGTTGTGAGCCACACAGTGCATGGCATAGCTGAGACCAAAGCAGTTCTTAATAAATGTCCAAGGAGATAATATAGTCATAGAGGCGCCAATTCAAAGATCTAATTTGGTGTTGGCTGGGTGAGATGTTGGCAGTACCCTTCTCTTTAATTTTTAATAGTTGTTTCTATGACTGTGGACTCATAGGAAAGTCCTGAGTGTGTATTTTGGATTTGTCCTCAGATTTCAGAATGTCTAATTTGTGTATACCAGTGTCCCAGCTGGTGCAGACCTTTTCAGGCCTTAGTATTGGGCTCTGACACTGAGTTACTGCCAGAATCCTCTGGCAGTAAGCATTCTTCAATAATAACAGACAAGTGATAGGGGTAGAAGTGTCAAGGGATTTCACAATAGCCAGTCTCAAAATCCAGTGAAATGGCTTAGCTTCATCATAAGGATGATAGGAGCAACTGCTGTATTGTTCTACTCCGGTGCATGGTAACCTGAGATGCCACTTATGTAAATGAAGATAATTGCAAGACAGGGCCAAGATATGAGAAAGTGTGCTGCTCTTAAATAGGTCATTGTGCGATCATAAGGAGTCTGCACAGGGAGAGGAAAATCCCCCTTCTATGAGAGACTTAATATCGTTTGAGACATTGGGAGAAAAGGGCATTTTACACAAAGGCCTTGGGATTTCCCCCAGAGTCTGAAGCATCTTCACCAAGTAACCCTACGTAATAAAGTTTTAATTACCAGTTTTAACTACCTAGTCTTCATAAGCATTCTTCCAGATTGTTCTCCTCTGATATGGCATCAAAACAATTCATTTAAAGAAGAGAAACACTGGACTTGGAAAGTATATGCCTGAAAATGCACAATTAAACTATTTACTTTTAATAACTATTCTTCTGGGCAGGAGCTTTATTTGTTGTTTAATTGAAGTTAGTTTTTGAATGAAATTTTAATATATTCTCTGCCATGGGATGATATAACTCAGTCCTTTTGAGTCTCTGTGCTAGTGCATTTTTGTAGTCTTACCTCTAACTCTGCTTAAAATTTAAAGGACGGTGACATTGATTGTTTGTGCATTTTTTTTATTTTTTTATTTTTTTTTAATTAATATTTCCACCTGCTCCCCGTTTCCCATTTCCCTCCCCTCCTCCCAAATATTGCCCCCTCCCCCCACTCCCCTCCCTCTATCCCCACTCCTCTTCTCCTCCCCCCACACCATTCCCCCTCCCTCTCTATACTGAAGAGCAGTCCAAATTCTCTGCCCTGCCGGAAGACGAAGGTCTTCTATCTACGTCCAGGAAGGTGAGCGTCTAAACAGGCTAAGCTCCCACAAAGCCAGTTCATGTATTAGGATCGAAACCTAGTGCCATTGTCCTTGGCTTCTCATCAGCCTTCATTGTCCGCCATGCTCAGAGAGTCCAGTTTCAACCCATGCTTATTCAGTCCCAGACGACCTGGCCTTGGTGGGCTCCCAATAAATCAGTTCCACTGTCACAGTGGGTGGGTGCATCCCTCGTGGTCCTGGTTTCCTTGCTCATGTTCTCCCTCCTTCTGCTCCTCATTTGGACCTTAAGAGCTCAGACCGTTGCTCCAAATTGAGTCTCTGTCTCTACCTCGATCCATCGCCAGATGAAGGTTCTAAGGTGATATGTAAGATATTCATCAGAGCTGTCCTTACTGACTACATAGATTTCACCCAATATAGATGTTGTTTGTTTTTTTTTTTCATATGAAGCATCAGAAGCCTTTTCTGACAATATTAGCAGATTATGACTACTTTAAAGACAGAGAAGGGGTCCTAACTAGGAGATGGTTCAGCCAACAAAGGCAGTTGTTACAAAGCTCCAAGTTCTATTTTCAAGGTAGATGGAAAGAATTAACCCCCACATGTCGTCCTGTGACTTTGACAAATATGCTATGGTATCAACCAACTTCCATTAACACACACAAACACACACACCATAAATAAATATTAAATGCATTTTTAAGTAAAAGTTAGAGAAGACCAAACTTATTTCAGTTAGCTATGTTATTTAGTCTATAATATAATGATAAGAAAATATACTTAAAATTATTGACATGTCAGTCATTATGGTGCAGTTACGATCATTGTATGAGACATTTATACTCATATTTCCAGTACCTACCAGAGTAGAACTCTTAAGTATCAAAAGAGTGAAAGAATGAAGCACCTGCTATACTAGCCTTTTGCTTCCTTGCTTCCTAGAGACTTTAAGATGCACTGACATCGAATGTGTGTCACTAAAACTTCGATTTCTAAGAAAGGAAAGAAAAACAGTCATCTAAGTTTAGGAAAGACAAAAAGCCATGAAAACTCACAGTGCAGAGCACAGTGGAAGGACATCGTCATGTACTCTGAGGACCTCTATGTGGCTTTAGGCGTTCTAAACATTATCACAATAATAGCATCAGTAGAAATGCAAACCGTGAAAATGGTGGCTCAACAATTAAGCTTTTCAAGATAAAGCCAAATTATGGAAACTCGGAAGATTTATTCTAAACTTCCAAAGTTGAAAAAAATCTAACAGTTTAAGATTAAACTAAGTGTAAATGAGTTTTCAAGGAATTAAAGATAGTGAGCTTTGGTGAACTTAAAACTGGATAAGCATGCCCTAATATGATGCCCTTTTATATACAATTGTTCTTTGTGTACATATATCAGTACTATTTCAATGATTTTAGTATGAGTATGATTTTCTTAATTAAAAGAACTCAAATGAGCCTTAATGTCACTTTTCTTTTTATGTTAATAGATTATTTTGAAGACTTATATTTATTTTTAAAGTCTGTGTATATATATGTGTGTGTGTGTGTGTGTGTGTGTGGTCATGTGCATTCAGGTATCAGTCGGGCTCAGAGTTGTTGGATGCCATTAGAACTGGAGTGCACATGGCTGAATCACTCGGTGTGGGTGATGGGGATCTAACTCGGGTCCTCTTCAACAGCAGTATACATTATCAATTGCTAAATCAACTCTTAAACCAGCTCTCAAATTCCTTTAAATAATTCTTAAGCTGACTAGCAAAATTATGTAGAAATGATTAGATTATTTCTCTAGACTTATGATTTAAAGACAGATCAGAGAATGGCTTTCTTGTTGATTAAACAGACTAAAATAATCAAAGCTCTAATGACAAGATTTAGGACAGATAGTAATATTTTTGTATTTTGATTTTTTGAAAATAATGGGCATACATAAGGAATACCATTGTGTACAACTCACGGGTAAAACATATTTATTATATCTCAATAAAGGAAGCATATCTTAAGAATATGATGAAATGCTTGTACTATTTTAGTCAAAGATTAGAGATCTATAGAGGATCAACTCTGCAAAATGCTTTCATAGTTGTTACGTGTTGGAATGCTATGTTTTTTATACTATAGTACACAAGTTACATGACATAGATCTGGAATGGGCTAAGCTATCCATTTGTCACCAGTTTAGACGTGTCCAAGGATATATGCTTTAATTAAGCATCTGTTATTGTCAATCAATGTTATTTAGTCTTGAAATGTGAAGATTTACTAGATGTTAAAGATAATTGGATACATAACCCTAGCAAATTTGGCCATGCGTGCAGTAAGCCCATGTTTTATATAGAATACTGGCTGTGCTAATTCTGGGTGTAGCCACATCAGTCTTCAATCTATTTTAGCCACTGAAATAGACAGAGAGTAAAACCAAACAGTAGTCACCACTATGATCTATCAAGACATTTCATAAAAGCCTGGAATTGTACTGAACTTCATTATCAACTGATTCATAAAATGTTCATATCAACCAATGGGTATATTTTTAAGGGTTTTTTTGAAAGTTTCTTTGCATGCATATTTATACAGATATATGTCATAGAATTAAGTAAAATCAATGAGTTGCAACTAGAAGTATCTTTTAACCTTTTTTTTTCTAGTGTTACATGTCTAGAAATCCAGGGCACTTGACAAATAATTTTGTGGAGAAACACCGGGAGACTCGTAGTAATATCAATGAAGTTGTTGTTGTAATGAAGTCATGAATATTACCATTATTTTTTGTCTTATTTTGCTCAAAAGAACATTTGGTTATAATTTTAATATATGCTCATGATAATGTAACCTAAATGTATTAGCTGGAACAAAAATGATAATACCTGGGTGCCATCCTAAAGTGAGTTTGCCCATGAACTCTGAAAATTTTCTTTAGCTTTGTAGCATTAAACAAGGATGAAGGAGATATCTGCACATATGTGTGTGTACATATATATGTGCATGCATATATTTGTTTCATAATTTCCATAATAAATAAACAAAAAACAAGATAGATTCACCAATTGTATTATAAATATACTTCATTAATTTATTTAGAAAATATTTGAACTAATTGAAACTCCTCTCTGAAATTATTCAAAGAACTTGAGGGTTCATTATGTCCATTGTTGTGAGCACTGCCAATGATTTGCTTCTATCTGAATGAGAAGCAAGGTATTTATAGACCCTCCTAATAGCAATGATATGCACACATACTAGGCATGGCAGCAAGGGTGTTGAATTTGGAATTTGTGAGGCCCCCTTGGCAACTCTGTCATAATCTTTCTAAGATTATTAATTCTATCTTTAGCAGCTTTCTCTTGCAGAACTTGAACTCATATTTTCTCAACCCACTTTCATAGATGAATCTTGTCCCCTGGGATTCACCTACTGGGTGTCTGAGCACTTGTGCTAGATTTTCTGCTGTGAGGCTCCCTCCTTAGATCTACTGGAGCCCTGTCTCCTGCAGGTGCCAAGCAGGGTCATGCTCTTTGCCTCAGGGTCCCTGGCTGCTAAGCAGCATCATGGCCCAGGGTGAATGCAGCAGCAGAGGCTTGCATTTTTATCATCTTTGCTTCCGACTACAAAAAGCTAGATGGTGTACTCTAAAAGAAACTTTTCCTTTGCTTTTCTTATCATGTCTTTTTTTCATATTGGGAGGCATTTTTCTTCTTTGTGAGCCACGATCTTTGCCCATCCATGTATGACCTGAGTCGTTGTCGTAGGAAAAAAATCCCAAGACCACAAGTCAGTTTGTTTTGGCTAACTTGTTGAATATAGATAAGATGACTTTAGACCTAATGAAGGTGAAAATGTTGTTCCATTAATGAAATACACAGTAATGTTTACCCTTGTTTTGGAATAGAATATCCTGGTGACATATTCTTAAATACCTACCTCTATCTGACGGTGCCAAAATTGGTTATCCAAAATACCAGTTATTTCATAGTTTACATGCTATTCTCTGTTTTACCTGCCAGGTTATTTCTGACCCAATCAAACATAACACATAACACACAACGCTGCTTAGTAGGTGATATTATTTTGTGTTTGGTTATGATCAATGTTTATTAACATTTTTCCATCTTTGATAGTTATTTTTTCTCTTGCTGATATCTTAAATGAACTCCAGAGACACCATTTTCTAAGGAGAGTCAAATCTTAGTTAGATAGCTCTTCAAATATATACAAGAAGCGGTGAGGACACACAACTTAATTACCTGAGTCTCAACTTATTTGTCTATGGCAAAGGTGTTTTGAAAATGAAGTGAGGTGACATATATAAGAATGGAGAATGAAAGGTGCTGTATATTCAATGCCTATTCAATGTAAATTCTCATTTTTATTGCTTTAGTAAACCCCCACACCCTCATCTTCTAATTCTCTTTAATTATATGCAGTATACATTTGTACTGTTTTGATCGTATGGACATATTTTGACTTTCTTCCTACATACAACAAACCTTGGGCAGAGGCATTATTGTTTATGTATTTGTATGTTTATGAAAATATGCTGACCCCCAGCTTAAGAAGGATCAAGTGTATCCTAAGAACACATTCATAACAGACAATACCCCAGCCCACAGAGTCCCAAAGGAGATTAAAATATAAGCTTTTTAAATGGCACAAGACATTATTGTATTAAAGTATTCTTTCCTTCCAATAGGATATTAATCTACAGAAAAACCTAGGTTATAGAATATTTAATAAATATTGAGGTAAAATTTGTGGGGTTTACTAAAACTTTACTCAAATTCTGGTTGAGTAAAGAGGACAGAAGTTTGAAGTAGTAGAAGCCCAGGCAGTATGTTGGGTCCATTATTTTAAGTGTACATACCTACATGGCATAGTCAATATAAAATAAAATCTATGAGACATTTTCAAATTTCTGGTGTCCTACACTAGAGAAAACTTTCAATTCTTTTCTTGGAAAAATACGAATTTATACTTAGTTTTAAGACACTTTGAAATATGTTATCCCCTTTGATTTCAATAATAATCCATAGCAAAGTGAAGTGTTTTTAGTCACATTTAATAAATGATAAACTTGAGTTTTGGTGTGATTATATTGATCATACTTATCAATTAAGAAAAAATAAAAGATTTGAAATTGAGTCTGTGTATTTTTGCTAATCTATATTCATTGGTTTCGAAGAGAAAATTTACATAATCAGTTTTGCTAGTGTATTGAAATCAAAAGTAATTTTTATTTCTTTAAAAAGCTAACGATAACCAACCATTCCTCAGAATGTACAACAGCGTAGCTTAGATTGTAAGTGACTCACTTTTTGTACCTTGACATAATTAGAGGTGTTAGGTCCCTTGTTCAGTTTGAAGTTCCAAAGACTGGTTGAGTAAAGAGAACAGCACACTACAGTAGTGGAAGCCTAGGCAGCTCTTTCTGTAGCTCTGGAAACTGTCTGAAAGATGTCCATGGATACAAGTATCAATGTTTATGGAAGCACATGTTATGCTCCAAAGACATTTTTAAGGTTACTTTTTAAAAACCTATTTGCTGTATATCCTGAACAATTGATAGGAAAGTGTCCTTCCCTTTCTCTCATACAAAATGTTGGTCTCTCTGTTTTCTCTCTGAGGCCATTCTGCATGAAGTCCTTACCCTCTTCAGAGCTGTGTGTTGAGGTCACCTTTTTCTTTGACTTAAGTCTGTCTCCTGGATGATACATTTCTTCTTTCCTATCCCATCTGTCACCTCCTTCTTCTCATGCTAAACTACCATCCCCTCCTATCAGGAGGCTTTCACAATTCTCATATCTATTGAAAGTTTGGCTCCTCTCTATACCTAAATGTCATTGTCAAATTTCCTTTGCTTAAAAAGATTAGATAGATAGATAGATAGATAGATAGATAGATAGATAGATAGATAGACAGATGATAGATGATAGATAGATAGATAGATAGACAGATGATAGATGATAGATAGATAGATAGATAGATAGATAGATAGATAGATAGATAGATAGATAGATAGATAGATAGATATCACACTGTCATTGTTCTTTAATGTCATCTTGTCATCTTCATGGAATTTATCAAAACACATGTTTGTGTTTCACCCCATCTGCAACTGGTGATGCTGACAATCTGGCTTCAATATGGAAACGGATATTTGCAACTCACATGCAGATTCTCAAGTCAAGAACAATCATAAACCTTTAGCCTTTTAAGATTTTAGTAGCTATAAATGTTATTCAAAATTTTCTTTCACAGTTTATTTTTTATTTTTATACATAAACATGCAATTGATTTTTTTCAGATTCTTCTCAATGTGTACAACATCATGGAACTAATTTCCAAACTTATTTGTTTCTTTTTTTTTTTTTTTTGAAAATCCCATGATCTTCATTATCCTATTACCCATGGCTTCCATTAATATATATTCCATCACTCTCGATTCCCCAGTTCCAGGACTTTTGCACAAAAATTTCTTTCATCTGTTTGCTTTTTTTTTTTTTTTTTTTTTTAGTTTTTCTTTAAGGGATTTGTTGATTTCTTCCAATTTTTGTTTGTCTTTTCCTCCATTTTTTTGAGGGAATTTTTCATTTCTTCTTGAAGGGCCTCAAACATTCTCCTAAAGTTATTTTTTAGGTCATTTTCTTCTTTGTCATCTATATTTGAAGTTCAAGTCTTGCTGTTGTAGAGTCACTAGTTTTTATTCATGTCATGTTGCTCTTTGTGGTATTGAGTGTGTTCTTATTTTGACTACCTGATTTTTTCCTCTGATTAGTGTAGTTGTGTCTGTGTCTCTGGTGATCAGTCTTCCAGGTGTTAGTGGATCCAAGGCTAAGATGGTTGCTCCTCGTGGTACAGTCAGGGCCATACTTCCAATTATCCCAGAGGTTACTCAGTGTTCCTGGAAGTTAATCAGCATTCCTGGGTGTTGCTCTGCAATACAGGGGTTGTTCAGGCCTGTTCCCATGGAGGTTGCTTGCTTGGGCCTGCTCCCATGGAGGTTGCTGCCTTGGGCTTGCTGAGGTGGAGGTCACTGGCTTGGGCCTGCTACCTCAGAAATTGCTGATTCACGCCTGTTTATCCAGCATACACTATTCAATTTCTGACAACTTTTATGTATCCTAATGTGTTCAAAATCAATCCATGTTGTAGCATGTATCAATATTATATTCTCTGTACAGAAATTGTTATTTCACTTCATAGTCTATATTTTATGTATCCATTAATGAACTGATGAAAAATTGAGTAGTTATGTTTTGACATTTTTATAAAGTTGTTACATAAATTTATAAACAACTGTTGGTGGGCATGTTGGTTTTCATTTGTCTTGGGTATGAAATTATAATGAAATTAGTTAGCATGTGGTAATCCCAAACTTAACACTTGTGGGATGGCTTTTTTCTTATTAAATTTACTTTTTAAATTGATATATAAAAAACATAATTTTTGTTCTGGTGGTACCATTAGATGTTTTCTGGCATGTCGACTTTGTATAATGTTTAAATATGGCTTAATCTCCTCATTTATATTTTCTTTATTTTGAAACAGGTAAAATCTTTTTTCTTTTTTTCACTTTTGCAGTGTATAGCACATTACTGTTACCCATAGTTCTTTGTCATAAAAAAATTAAATCAGAACCTCTAACTGACAACTTTGACTTATATCTGTTGATCAGTTTCTCTCATTCCCTCACTTTGTCCAATGCTTCCTGTCTCTGGGAAACACCATTCTACTCTCAAATTTTTTGAGATTATAACTTTTAACTTTGACACATGAATACGAATATGCAATGCATGTCTTTCTGTAGGCTAGTTTATTTCATTTAACACAGTAGGTTTCTTCCAGTATGCTCCTTTTTATAATTCTGTAGTTCTTTATATAAATATTTTCTGTTTGTTCATTAATTCATGAGCATTTCTATTGTTTCCATACCATGGCTTGTATGAATACTGTTGCAATAACTATGCCGTATCAGAGGTCTTCACTGAAATTGCTTCCTTAGGAAATCCAGTTAATTTTACTTTTTTTTTTTTAATTTTTCAGTGACCTTCAGTCTGTGTTCCATAATGACTAACTTACACTCAGGAGCTCCAGAGGCGCATTCGGTTAGCACGTGGTACTTATATGACTAACTTACATTCTTCCAAAATTACACTCCTGTTTCCATGGTTCAATATCTCTGTCAGCAATTGCTATATTTTTGTCCTTTTGAAAATGCTTTTCATGCTAAAAGTAATGCCTCGCTGTAACTAGCTTTGATTTTCCAGATGAATGATATTTACCATTTTCTCAACTATTTGTTTTCCATTCTTGTGCTATATTTTAAAATATATTGTCTTTTTTGGTTGTTCAATTCTTAATTAAGTCACTCTTCCCTGTTCTATGATGTGTCACAAACCAATTGCCTATAAATATGTTGGTGTCTCCCACTAAGCTCAGCACTCTGAACTGTTGTGTAGGCTTTAACATCCGTCACTACATTCACCTCATAATTCACTGACTCTCTTTTTCATCTTCTCTCAACATAGTCCTTGACTGGGCCTTTCTCTTTCTTCATCTCCTTCATCAGAGACCTAAACAATTTCTTTAAATACCCATCTTTCTCCTAATACAGTCAGTTATTCCTGGCCACTGCAAACTTAGAGTTTCCCAGAGAAATAAAACACCACCATTCCCTCTCTACAATCCACTTCTTTCTTCAACCTTTTCCTATCTGGCTGTTGATCTCCTACCCAGATACAAACTTTGCAGTTTGGAGTCATTACTAACTTCTTGCCCTTCACCCTATAGCCACGTATTTAGTCCAGTTAGTTTTACGTTCATGGTATCTTTTGTGATTCCTATTTTTAATTAACATTGCTTGTGACCTTTCCACATCCAACAAGATATCCTTTTTCAAACAATAATGTCTTAAAAAAAAAAAGAAACAATGTCACATGGCCTCTGTCTCTACAAGTCTTCAGGGCTTGGTCCTTGATGTGACTAATGGTAAATATGTAAATTTTAATAGTAACTAAAATTGTGTCTTTTATGATTCAAAATATTTTTTCCCAATATATCTGGAATTGTCCTCTTAAATTGACAAGAAAAATCCAGAAAAAGATTATTCAAATAATAGCTTACATTCATAATCTTACAGCATGCATTTCAGGTAATACATACTATGAGGCACTTAATCTTCAATCAACATCCAAATAAGAAGATACTGGGGCTGGAGAGATTTCTCAGTGCTTAAGAGCACCAGCTGCTGGTTTGACTCCCAGGACCCATGAGCTGGCTTGTATTCATCTGGAATTCCACTTTTCGGGGGCGGTGGTGGATCTGTCACACTCTACTGGCCTTTACAGGACCAAGCATGCATGTTGTGCACAGACATACCCATAGACAAAACAGTCACACAGTCGTTTTTAATTTTGAAGACATGTTGTTATCCCCACAATGTAAAGGTACTAAAATATATTGAAAATAAAAAATAAATTCAACAAATTCAAAATATGCTTGAAAATACAATAAAATATTTTATCATACAGAAAATAATGACTAAGAAAACACAAGTAGACCACTGATTTCTGGAGCATGTACTATGTAAAAGGGATGTTGAAGAATTGTAATTTTAGTAAAACTGGTTGTAATTTATTATTACCTTTCATATTTGAGCGTTTTAAAGTTAGCAGAACTCCTTTATACGTGAATGGTTCATAGTTAGTAGTATTGAGATTAATATGAGTGTGACACTGTGCGACCCATGAATGATTCATTGCCATTGACAACACAAGAGTGAAGAAAGGAGAGTGTGTAGCATGCCACTTGATACTATTTCTGGCAGCCGATTGAATTCCAGCTCACAGAAGTTTCAGTCACTTCAAACTGAGTGTGTGATTCCAGATTAGAGAGAACTAAACCCATCTCAGACTTTTTTTCCCATTTCATAATAATGGGAAGATTTTAAAGCTGTGTTATATAGCACACTGAATGTTGAGTTTGGGCAGGACTCATGAGGGCTTCATTTTTATTTCTGAAGATGAATTTGTGGATCCAAGGCATTGCCTTGATTGTCTGTCCAGTGAATCTTCAAAACCAAAAAGACCTGGTATCTGATTGGTAAACAGGAAACTTGACAAAATGTTACTTATTCTTACTTTGTCTACAAATTAAGTTATTTTTGCTTTACAATTTTTTCTCCATTGCACAATATGAATGCAATATATTCACACATTTAGCTTCTAACTTTGTACAAATGTACTGTAGAAAATAATTATTTCAAAAATATTTTAATAATTATCTTTTTTCGAGAAAACTTAGCCTAATTATATATCAGGAATGATCAAATGAGGGGTCAATAGCTACAGATGCATAATTTCACTCTGATAGATTGCTGTTTGAAAATAGGTTATGACAATTAGATGATTAATCATCTTCTATTAAATAACGCTATGAGACTCCAGATCACATTTATCAGTCTATTCTCTTTAGTGTGAACGTAACAGGAAGACAGACAAAACAGAATAGAGATTTATATTCTTTGATAAATAATCTAAGTATACTTTTAATCAACTACAGTTGGAAAAATAGCCAGAAAATGAAATTCTGTTTGGAGACATTTTACGTTCTGTGTTCAGAATAGAGTGTTAAATGCACAATGTGTTAAAAAATTAAAAGATGGGACTTTGATGAGTGAAAGTCTGGATGCTCTGCTGGCTGAGGTTTTTGTTGGGGGCGGGGGGCGGCTGTTTATCTGCAAAGTCTACAACCCTTGTCAGTATACTGGGGAGTGCCTGTGTAAACATTCTTGCTTTGCCTGCTCCACGTAGTCAGTTCTTGTATCGTATTTCTTCTGACCTCGCTATCTGAAACCAATTACAGGAGATCCATTTGGACTGTTTCTATTTTCATAAGAAGCCTAGGCAGGAGTGTTTTTCTCAGAGATGAATATCAACATCAAATATGCTTCTGAGTGCTTTGTTATTTATGTTTCAGAGAGATTTTGTAGCCTTCAGCTCTCAAGAATGTGTCACGCTGTGCTGTTTATACATTGAAGATATTAATGGGCATAGATGTCATTTTTCATTTTAATGTCTCAAATGCAACAGGCTGATAGGTTAAGCATTCCTATTTTTATGGGGAGGGATATGAATGATGTCTATTTTCCACCAAATGTACATATATATTTACTTATGGGAAAAGAGTCAGTTATAAACCATAGAATACTCAACATTTAGGTTTTCTGGCTATCTCTAAACTGTGCTCAAATAATTTTATTTCTATTAAGAATTTTCAGCTTTGAAAGGAAGGAAGGAAGGAAGGAAGGAAGGAAGAAAGAAAGAAAGAAAGAAAGAAAGAAAGAAAGAAAGAAAGAAAGAAAAGAAAACGTGACAAAGTTTTCTAACACTTCACAGAGCTTGTTCCTCTTAAATTAATTTTCACAGTGACCTATTCCATAGAATTACATTTTGTGAGGCTCGTCACAACATGAGGTTAATACCAAGTGAGACAAGTGACATGCATGAACTTTGCTCCATTTACAAAAGTTTAGCTTACTTAAAATTGTGCAATAATAGAGTTGATGTTTTCAATAAATATTTTAAAGAACAAAATGAAGTCAGTTCTAGAAGATGTGTTTCTTACACCTTCATTGCTCCCAAAAGTTTAACTTGAATTTATTTATAAATATTTTTATTATTTTCTCAAAATATTTCATCTTATTCCATTTTCAGAGTATCCTCTCTTAATTCTCTGTAGCCTTCCTAATATTAGCTAATTTTATTAAATAATGCACATCCTTAATTCAAAACCAGTGTGCTTTTGGAACTCAAACTCAGTCTGGTTGCCTTCCTGATAGTTCTCTTACTTATTCAAAAAGGGTTCAGTCTTTATTTTTAAAAAAATGTAAACAAGCTTTGGGTTTCCGTTACAAATTAATTCTAGAGAAAAGATGAGCATATGGATACTATATGGACCTTAAGCTTCATAAAGATAACTGGCATTTACCTTTTCTATTCATCAAAATTTAATGAGCATGTGATTTTTCAAATTAATAATTTGTGTAATTCAACACAATCCCTTATATTAATGAAAGTGTTTTACTTCATAACCTTTCATTTTTTGACTAGTGACTATAATAAATTGAAAAGGTCAGGCAAATGTCTCTGTGCAATTGTTTGTTGAAATTTAGTCCTAAAAAACTATCAAGAATTTTGGGAATAAAAATGTCATATGGTACATTAAGCTTGAATGCAAAATGTCAGGAATTTCTACTTTGGGGCTTAAAACATATGGATGCTTGAGACTGTTTTTTGTTATTCCACTTCTTACATTTATACAGCAATTGTTACCACTCCCCAAAACATGTGGCGATAGATAAGTGACTCTCATTTTTCATAAACACTTGTATTGGAAGATGATTCTCAAGCATTTTAAAGATACTCTAAGTACATATGTAATATAAAGTACTGAAGAAGCATTCTTTAACCAGCTCTCCTGTTAAATATTATTATTACTCCCTTACCAGGAATGAGGGTGTGTGTCTCTGTCTAGTCACACTTTCATGAACAGAGGTTCTAGTACATCCAAGTGTCTAGTATTTTTCTATAGCACTGGGGTTCACATATGACAATGATTAACTGCTGGTGTTGAGAAGAAGAGGTACATTCAGAAATGCCGGAAAAGTAAGCCCTAAGCTTGGGAACCAGATGAGTAACTGACTGGACTCTCCTACATCCTTGAGACATTAGTCTAGTGACTAGGGAGTTGATTCTTCAGTTACTTGACAACAAAACAAAAAATCTAAAGATGACATATGCTAAGATATTGTCTAGCTCTAAAATTTTGATATTGTGCTAGTAATGACTGACCTGGTGATCAGGATATTATAAAAGTTTAAAGATCTATTAGGTTTCAATGGAGTATGTATGAAATGCAACATTGTTTATATATAAGTATGCCTTCCTTCTGTGACACTTATTATGTTACCTTGAAAACTCAAGTATAAAAGGATTATAATGTGTTTCTTCCACGTTCTGGAAAAAAAATGCAGTTGTTATCTTTACAAGTGAACGTAATTCATTATAGTATCAGATATTCTCTTTTCCTAGAATTTTGTTCATTGTTAATTAGAGATTGATATCTTAGACAGAATAGAGATGATATGGGACAATGAAATGCATTCTGTCCTGGAAGCCAGGTGACCTTGAATATAACATTCATAAATAGTTTCATGGTCTTAAAAAAAGTAAATGACAACCCTAGACCTTATTGTTCACCCATTTATTAAAATGAGGGAATCATATTTTATGACTTCTATGATTGCTTTTACTGTGGATCATTATTGTTCCAGGATTCTAAACAGTTGTGATTAGAATAGTCTAAAAACAAAAACATTTTACACAAACAAGTATGTTGTTGTTTTTATAATATGGGATATATATATGTTATATATAAATACATATTTATGTTATATCTATTATATATATGGGAGAAAGAACTCAAAGGGGAAATTATGTGGAAAGTAATTGATTTCTTTTACATAAGTATAGTTCAAGCCACACTATAGTAGTATAGTTGAAAGTTGCCTCTCATAGCTATATTTTAGGTCAGAATTGAAAGGGGAAATGTATATTATAAAATATTGAATGGAAAATTTCAGTGAGTTTTATGACAATAAGATAATTATGGAATGAATCTTTAGTTTATCCTCATATTGAACTGTGCAAGAAGTTACCTGAACTCACTCATGTGCCATCCTTAGTAATACTTAGTTTGACTTATAATTACTTGAAAAGCTTTTTTTTCTTTTTTTGTTTGTTTTTTTTAAGCACACAGACGCTCAAAAAGAAAAATCCTCACTATGTGGAAGTGTGCTTCCACATGCAAAAGCAGTGCATACAAAGGTGCTAGATCCTGTGATGGGAAGACAAATCAGTGTTGTTAGGAGAAGGTGCTAGCACATCCAGCTTGTTTACTCTGGCCTCTGTGTCTGCCTGCCTTCTCAGAACACTTGCTTGGAGCCAGACTGTAGCAGCCCTTTCTCTGTCTTTTCATAATTGATCAGGGGATGACTGCTTTCCCTGAGGGTTAAGACATGGCAACTTTTTCTGTTTGCTCAGCATCTCAATGCAGTAGTTCAAACATTGTTCACACCAGCTGGCGTGTAAAGCCATATGCACATCTTGTCAAAGCAACTGTTGTCATGGATACTAGAAACTCACTCCAAAACCAGATCATTGATCCCAATCAAAATTGTACTTTTTATCAGCTGAGAATCTTAATTATTATAGAAGAATATTGATCTGTGTTTTCCCACAATGGGAAAAAATATCCTGGATTCAAAAACAGTGAATAGCAATGTCAGACAACGACTTAGTTTTATATATCGAAAAATTTCATCAGTCCGGTTCATGGAACTCAGGATAAAATGAAATTTTAAATAGGAGGTCTGAAGAACTTAAAAAAAAAATACTGGTTTAATAGTGCTAACCCTTTAAGTAATGTAAAATGTATTTGGTTTCTGATACTAGTTTATGTAAATTCATATAGTCTGTTCACCAACCTGTCCCTTCTCTAAGAAAAGGCATGCTTACATTACTTTCTATGTTTTTTTTTTTTTCTGAGTAGATAAGAGAACACAAAAATAAATGAAAACATCTTCTGTTTTGATTGGTATTCTGTCATACACAGAAACAAACCTGATTGGTTGAGTGGTAATTTCTTTGTTCTCTGATTTTACTAAGAATGCAAATGAAACCCACTCAATTTTATTTGGCATTAAAACTGCTCTGTATTTTGTCAAAGGAAAGGGTTTTTCCCCTTGAATTGTAAGTACAAAAAAAAGTGTTTTTAATCTTAGTGAAAATCCTTATTAATTCACTTTCAAGATAATCTGATGTTGATTTGTCAAATTTAATTACAGCTTCCGGTAACACTTGAAGTCTGCTGCTTTGGCTTCAAAATTGTAATATGAAAATGCAAATTGAATGATAATTTGAAAGGGAGTGGGCATTTTAGGAACACTCAGAGATAAGTTCTGTGGGAATGAGGTTATTGATGCAGTTTGTGATTTTCTCTTCTTGAAGCACTTTCAACAAATTAGATTTATGTCCTGCAGGGTTACATGCATCTGCATGAGTTTGAAGCAATGTGTATAGGTATGTTTTGTAAAGTTTTTCAAACATATCAGTAAAAAAAGGAATAATGGTGTAAAGAAGGTTAATTGTCCTCACTTATATTCAGTAAGGACAAGCCATTCCACGTTTTAAAAAATATTTAGCTGTTTTCTCTTTTTTTATTTTCAGGCTCTCCAGGCAGCAAGACAACTTCTGTTACAGCAGCAAACAAGTGGGCTGAAATCTCCTAAGAGCAGTGACAAACAGAGGCCATTGCAGGTTAGTAACGCTTGCCATCCTTGAGACATAGCCTTAATGATGTTCACAACAATGACAGATGTGCAAAGCACATTCTATTTCTTAAATAAATTACAGCATTTGCATATATATATAGTTACTTCCAAAAGAGAATTTATGGAATCTTTGTAAAGGGGGATTTACAAATACTGTTAGGAATTCAAAAAGTTCCCAACTTCATTCTTTGCCAAAAAAAAAAAAAAAAAAAAAAAAGTAGGAATTTGGTACATATAAGCATAAAATATTTTGTGAAAATTTTTTTGTGGACTTTAACAGAATTTCACTCATTAATTAATTAAAATGTGAATATTAAGCAAAATCATAGTAAAACGTTGTGTGAGAAGCGACAAATGCATAAATCCTAGCTGATTTCAAAAAAAAAAAAAAATCCGTGAGGTTGCCAAGAACCTGTTACCGTTGTTACAGTGAACAAACACATCCTAGAGTTTGTTGTCCTTCCTTACTATTTGTTCTGTGAAACTGATGTTTGCATTCATGCTAAAAAAAAAAGTTTGTGTTACAATAACCATTGTGTTTATTCATAGTCTCTTTAACCAAGATATATGGAATATTTCCTTGAGGGAAAGTACTTTAAAGTATATTCTCAGGTTGTCTAGTAAATGCAATGTGGACTTGGGGAACCATCTCTCACGATGATACAGACATCTCTCACAATGTTACAGACATCTCTCAGAATGATTTTCAGAGATTTTGAAAAAAAATAAGTGATAATTTCTCCTGAAGCATTTTTGTATACATTGTGTTTAACACGAAAAGCTTTATTGTTGGTTAAGCAGTCATTTTGTGTACATTTATTTAAGCAAGATGTTCTCTTTTTATTGGCTTTGACTACTTTCAAATTCACATGTAGAGGTTATCATCTAGTTCTTATGTGATGGTATTCTGTAGCATAGATTCTATTAAAGAAAATTATAGACTGTTGATCTCCAGATGCCAGAAATATCTTGTTACTATGAAAATAAATTAATAGGCCCTAAACAAAGTTGAGATAAAAACACATTTTCTTTGGAACAGGGTCCTTTGTTGCAGGAGAAGAAAGATAAGAGTACAAGGAACTCAAAGTGTCTAAAAGCCACATCTCTGTGATGACTGTAAAAGCAAAAACGTTTCATGGAAACTTCCAGTATTTAAGATCCTTTTCAACGTTTTCTTTTTAAAATAATTCCATAGTATGTTGTTTTAATTAATGAGGAATCCTGGGGAGGACATTTCCTTATCATCTATCATATTTCTGTCCCATTGATAGTAACGAGTTTAACACTGACTCCTAGAGGCTCTCAGTGACAGCCAATGGAGCCCAGACCTCTAGAATGGCTACAGGGTAGAAATTTCACTTTCTTTCTTTGTGTGGAAAACATAATTTTGATGTTGACAGCATAAGTCAAAGATTAGAAAGAAGTTATTATTTCAAAAGTCAGACAAGACTATCACTTATTTTATACTTTATATTTTTGTTTTTTTTTTCTTGCTGATTTTTTTTTATTAATTAATTAATTTAATTATTAAAGATTTCTGCCTCTTCCCCGCCACCACCTCCCATTCCCTCCCCCTCCCCCAATCAAGTCTTCCTTCCTCCTCAGCCCAAAGAGTAAGCAGGTTTCTCTGCCCTGTGGGAGGTCCAAGGACCACCCACCTCCATCCAGGTCTATTAAGGTGAGCATCCAAACTACCTGGGCTAGACAACAGAGAAGATTTGGAGTTGCCTCTTCCTCTTCAAAGTTCAGTCAGTAGATGCGTCTTCCTTGCAGGGTATTAGGATGTCTGTGGAACCAACAGCTTGGTTGTGTGTGTGTGTGTGTGTGTTTTTTCTGTCCTTGTTAAACTACACGTCAGTATTTGATACTCTGATTAACTAAAATATATATGAATTTTTATTTAAATTATTCACTTGTACAATGTAATATTGGTGGCTCTGAAATAAGAATTTGTGTGTGTGTCAACTGTTACATAAATCAGTTCTGAAAAGAAATTCTAAATTCCCTTGGTTCAGCATGAGAGATGTATAAAAATCGTTGTAAATGCCCTTAGCAACTTCAGCTGCTAACACACTGGATCCTCTCCTTGTGTCACCTGTATTGTGTGTTTCGTGAGCATGAGAATGTGTTCCGTTGTCTAGATGATGAGACTACAATGCTTTAGTATCATGTGTAACTGTAATGGGATCATTACGTAAAATGTCACAGGAATGAGAAGTCATTTTTATGAATGAGAAATTAGAACTAATGAAGACTTACTTTCCCCAAAAAAATATGCACTGTAATTAATACAATGCGAAACTGAAATTTTAATATTTCATGGTACTTGATAAGCTTAGCAGTTGTAGACATGAGGAGATTGTATTGTATGTCTAATCAGAACGTGGCAGTATTCACACTCGCTCATACATCTCTTTTCAAACAGAGATATTAGTCAATGCTCATCTTGGCCTCTGCAAATATTATTAACATCAATTGTATTTGTTTTTAAAACTGGAATGTATTTGCTAGAATTTTTAATCATGTGATATGAAATTAATATTTTAAGTGTCTGTATATGACTTTCTCCTAGTCTTGTTTTTCTCCTAATAACTTAGAATTTAACAAAACTTTTTCCATGTAGTTGATATCTGTCATATTTTAAGTTTCTCACTGTTAATTGAAAAAGCTGAACACTTGCAAGGTATGGTATTTGATGCCCCCCAACACAGCTTTCTGCCATGTCAGGCATGATGCCTTAGAGGACCAGAATAGATGCTTTTTATTATTATTTAAAATTTAATTTTCAAGCAGATTCTTTAAAAAGTTTGAAATAAAATACAGCTCTAATAACAATTCTTTGATGGCTCAAGTCACAAGAACAGTAAACAGTGACTTGTTTAACTTTCACATGAATTTATTTATGTCTTAAAAAGTGGGGCCACATTTGAAATGTGGCATGATACAATCAGTTTTTGTCACAACAGTATTTATATTCTGCTTCCTTTCATCTACGTTTTCCCATTTCTATGATACAGGTGGCATCGATATTAGCATGTGTACTGCAAAGGAAACAAACGCTATCTTGCCTGACCATCTTCATTAGCAGTTTTAGTTGTGACCTCGGTTTCACTTATAACTATCTGAATGCTTATATTTAAAGTATATTTACACATTCTAGCCGTTATATAATGCACTAATTAAGTAGGTCCAGGCAGTGAGCGTATCAGTTACAGAGATACTGACAGGTAACTTACAAACATTGGGGTGCACCAAGCCGCTGAAGTTCACCTGAGCGGTTCCACATGGCTCTTCTTCACATGTTTCCTACCCCACAGGAAGCAGTTTGACTCAACAGCGAACATGGCCTCTCTTTCACGCATGCTGTATTTGTTGTCACGGCTGCCATTGCCTATACATGACACACTTATGGCGATCCCTACTGAGGACACTTAGTCAACAAAAAGATTTAATGCTTTCAGTTTCATGAAACTAATTTTTACATGCGGAGGAATAAACACACACGCATACGCACACAGCATTCATACACATGCACACTTCAACAATCTGAAACTTTGTTTTTGTAAAATACATTATCAATAACCGATGACATATTTAGTTAACTCAGTTTAGATCTGGAAACCGGCCGCATTATTGTTCTTGTTACATTTACAGCCACGAGACAGACTTGTGGTTCTCCAACAGCTGTGCAGTGCAGAGACGTAAATTTAAGGTAAATGCCATTGCTTTGCTATCTCAGATGAATATCAGTATACAACTTTGTAATCATGCCTTCACTGAAGGTTCATATCTCATATAAAATATCTGTGCTCAGTAGGTGATTAAAATTTGTTGTAATAGGAGCGGTGGGCTCCGTTCCTGCCCAGCTCCACACGGCTAGCTTTACCAGAAATAATTACACGGAAACTGTATTCTTTTAAACACTTCTTGGCCCATTAGTTCTAGCCTCTTATTGGCTAATTCTCACATATTTGATTAACCCATTTCTAATAATCTGTGTAGCACCACGAGCAGGTGGCTTACCAGGGAGGATCTTAACCTGCATCTGTGTCCAGCGGGAGAATCATGGCGACTGCCTGACTCTGCTTTCTTTCTCCCAGAATTCTGTTCTGTCTACTCCGCCTACCTAATTTTCTGTCCTATTAAAGGGTCAAGGCAGTTTCTTTATTAACCAATGAAATCAACACATAATAGAAGACTCTCCCACATCAAAATTACTAATTTTTCTAAGTATGTCTTAAGAATTGCAAAAGTAGATTAGTTGAAAGCAAAAGTGAATTAGACAGAGTAATCTTATTCTGACTTTGCCGTAAAATCATTATATAAATGTGAAGATGTCTCATAACATCCTTAAAGACATTGGGTAGATTAGCTAATTCTAATGTGCCATGATTAAAGATATGTTTTGTTTTTGAATAAAGTGATGGCATTCTAAGTTTTTTTTTTACTCTGATCCTTTCAAGAACCAAAGCATCTGCATGGTAGCATCACTTAGCCAGAAAATGCTTTGGAGTCAAATAATTAAATCCAGTGTGTTAGGGAGTTATTTTTCCAATAAGATGTTTACCAACATTCAAGGGCATTTTATCTCACTAAAGGACAGACAATGATACTAGAAATTACATATAACTACACAAAAATTATATTATTCTGTATATTTTTGCAACCTACATTTATATGTTGTGATATAGTGCAGTTTTGCATCATTTATCCCTTGCTCTTATCCCTCACATCAAAAAATGGTAAAACTAACATCAGCAGCTAAATTGCATTCTGCAATCAACTACTGAGTAATTCAATTATCAGGACTAAGACTGAAATGTTATTTTAAAATTAATAATATCCTTTGGGGAAAATACTAACTTTATGGGATACAGAACTAGATGTGGCCAAGTATATTTTAGGAAATTACAAAATTCTACTGATGTATTAATAAGACATGAAATTAAACATTTTTAACTTTAGTTCTAGTTGTAGAATTTTGGAATATTTTCCCAAATAAACAGAATTATATGAAAATTTTTATATAGATTTCAATAGAGAAAATTATTGTATTGTGGGAAACATGAAAAATAAATTTAGTCAGTTTTTCCCTAATGTATCTTCATCTCGACAAAATATGCAGTGAGCCAGATACATTGCATCTTGATCTTAAAGTGATTAAAGGTTTAACTTATGCACACTCTAGATCATGTCTTGTGTTATCTTGATTTTCACACTAGTAGAAAATATTTCTTAAAGGCAGCCTGAAGAGGCAGGTCTAAGTTAAAACCATTCTTTAACTAGCATGCTGTTTCCACTGGTGGACAGCTGCTTGAATCTGGCCTCCTATAGAAAAATATCTGGGAGTACCTAGCCTATCATTTCAAAGTGCGTTTGTGTGGAAAACTTCCCAAAAGTCCAGTCATGACACGAAGAAGGAGTAGCAGGTTTCTGTCTCTAATCTGGCTCTCACATATAAGACTTTGGTTATTTAACTCGTTGGAAATTAAAATCCTACAAAATTGTTGCATGAAATAGAAAGAATACTATATATCATGTATAGCATAAATCTTTAGGCAATAAGTTAATAATTCATCATCGTTACAATAGACTCCAGGACCTTACTAGTTAATTCACATCTAGGACATATGGACTATAGTTCAGTTTTTTTCATTTTCTTTTCACCATTCCAAACTAGTCTAAAAGCCACTGTGAATGTTTAGGTGACTACAGGGGATGTCTTCTGCTACAGGCTCTCCAGGTTAGTGTGTTTCACATTCACGGAGTACAACTGTAGTTAGTATTTTCTCTTCTACTCGACTGCCCTGTAGTAGCAAGAACTAGTAGTTAATGTTGGTTGTCAACTTGACAGGCTCTAGAATCGCCTAGTGGGCAGATTGCCAGAAATACCTTTGAGAGATTATTTAATTAGGTTAGCCTTTGGACATACTTGTGAGGAACTGTATGGGCTTGGGACTAGATTTGCAAATAAAGGAGAAAGGTATCTAATCACTAGCATTGATAGTCTCTACTGCCCAACTGGACACAATATGCCCATCCTCTTCAACCTGTTGCCATGCCTACCCTGCCATGGTGGAAGTGTGAATCAAAACAAATGCTCCCCTTAAGATGCTTCTGTCAGAGTTCTTTATCACAAAAGAGGAAAGGAGCCAGCAGATGAACCATGAATTTTCTGCTCAAGTCTACTGTGTGGCTTGGTCCTTGCATAAAATGCCATCAGTGAGCATGTGGTGAAAGCATTCATGCAGAGTGGTTTATTCAGTACAGGTGGCTATTATGTCACCACTCCTCAGGGACTTATGATGCAGTTGAGGTTGGATTAAGACTCATACCCAAAACACTAGACTTTGGGCTAGAATGAATAAGCACAAAAATAAGCACTTCAAAAAAGAAATTGTCAATCCAGGCTGCTTGACCAGGGAGTTTTTACACACAGCTGTAAAGAAAAGAGACTCAATAGTTGGATAAAGAAAAAGAATTTTGATGGAGCAGATTTTAACTGATATCATCAAAGATGTGCAGAGGGGAAATCATGAAACCTGTTAACAATGGAAGTAACAGAGATGTCATAACAAAAATAATTAAAGAAAGAAAGAGTGGCATAAAGGGCTTACTTTACTTACGTTTTGTGACTGTTACAAAATGCCTAACAAAAACAACTGAAGGGAGACAAGAGCAATGACTCAAAGGTTGAGAATGGAACTGTGTTTGGTTATCAGCATCTCCTTGTATCTCATAGCCACTGGGTCCAGAAGACCTAACCCTACAGGCCTCTATGAGCATCCACACACATCTGGCACACACACACACACATGCACACACACACACCGTATAATAATAATGCTAAAAATTTTAAAGAAACAAATAACTGAACTGAGGGAAGCTTTGTTTGGCTGTCAGTTTCAAATGGTTCAGTATATTGCTTCTCAGTCCTGTGAGCATCATGGTTTAAGAAGCATGCTGCAAAAGAAATTTGTTCATGTCATAGCTAGCCAGAAAGTATATAACAGTGGGGCTGGGCTATGATCAAGAAGAGAAGTAAAATGAAAAATAGAAGAGACTTTAGCAATCAGCTTGGAACTAGAGTTATTAAGGAGGTTCAGGAAAAGAAGAATTTTTCAAAGACAGGGCTATCTTGTGTGTAAACCTATGTCTACAACAACCAGAACACTGTTTAGTTAAGTTAAATGCTGATATTTTAATACCCCATTCTTTATTGATTGCAGGTAATTTTTAGGATCAGCAAGGTTTACATGGGCAACAATGAATGGGAACATTGTACTTTCAAATTAATGTTCACAGGAAAATAGAGAATTAATAAATTCACATTTACTTCTCAGGTTGTTGGAAAAGAAAATTTATATAGTGTAAATTAAATGTGCAATAAAATTGCTTTCTCAGAGGTTAGGTTTTTTTTCCTTCCTTAGCTACCCAGGTACTTGTTTCTTTCTGTAATCTGTTAGGATTTTAAGTACATATTCCCTGGACTTCCGTATCTTAACTAAAGTGAAAGCAAGAAAGGAATAAAACACTAATATTGTTATGGGACCTCTCCATAGGATTTAAGACTTAGTCTTCGAATTTTATCTTAAGATGTTTGGAAGTGTTGTAAAAGCTCAGCTGAATGACAGCATAGTGAACAGCCTGAATACACGATTAGAGACAAAAAGCAAAATTATTTAGAATTTCACTTCCATTTAAGGCTGTGTTTCCTTTGTGGATTCTATTCTTATCTATCAGTCTGGGTTCTCCGTTGCACTTAAATTTCCTAAATACCACTCTGCTACTTCGTTGTCTCTGCTGTATTCTTTCTTCCTTCACTATGTGTTCACCGTGTAATCTTTTCTGCTCCTTTGATCTCTTGCATAGAAAGGAGAAAACATATAACTAATTCTAAATTGATTGTAAAGGACATTCTAGTCATAATTTTATCCATAAATGATGAAACTGTGCTGATTCTTTTCACCCGGTGTCCAGTGTTTCATTGTAAATTTATGTTACTTGAAGAGTTTTTTAACAAATGTAAGTTGTAGTATCAGTATGAAAGTCATACTATTCTGATTCTCTCTGTGGCTTAGAAAAATCTAGACTTCGAATCATTTTCATGATACTAGAAATATCCTCCTACTAAAATTTATGAAACTTACAGGTCACTAGAATGCTGTGATCATTTGCTATGACTTTTAGAATTCTCCCAAAATATTAAAATGAATATCCAAGCTTTAATTTCTCAGGACAGTTATATTAATGATCAGTTATTCTAAGTGCATCTTTTGCTATGTTAATTATTTCTGTTTTAATAATGCTGGATTTGGTAGCACACCATTGAAAAAGATGAAGCAAACGAATAATGAATTGTTCTTTTGAAAGTATCTAAGTCACTACCTTAATATGAAAATTTTACAAGCTCATTATGAGAACGTAACTTGAGTTTTGGGATAGTTATGGTTGGGCACTAAGGTACTTTTCTCAAAAACACTAGATAAATGTTAATAAATTCTTATAATAAAGTGTTTTAAAAGTGAAAGTGTATGCTTTGATTAGATAGGAAGAAACTACTGATGAGAAATAATTATAATAAACCCATGGAATTCACAAGGTGTATATCCTGAGATCTTCAGGAACCTGAACTTCGAGAAATTTTTCTTCCAGCAGTATCTGGTGAGGGTGTTCAGCTTTTCTTCCAAGAACAGTTCTCCCTCGCTAGGAGAGTACCATGGTTCTCCACAAAGTGTAGCACAACAACAGCTTTACAATATTCTATAGAACTTTCCGCATTGTTCATCTCTGTCTTTTAAAAATATGATAGGTTTAACTGTGTCACTGAGTCCACAGAGGATAGACAGGTAGTGACAATAGTGACAGCAAATGCAGGAGATTTAGGTCATCTGTGTAAGAGGTCAGCAGACTAGACCGTCCAGTCTCTCGGCATGCTTGGGTGTTTTCCACCTAAATGAATTCTACAAGAATTCTTTATGACACGGGAACTTTGGAATCATGGAGATAATGAATGGGTCCTCAAAAACTAGGAATTTTAAGGCTCCGGTCTACCACGCTTGGATGCTTCATGCCTGGAGGAATTCTACAGGAGTATGACAGAGTAACTTTAGAATCATGCAGATAAAGAACTGTATTCTCAACAGGTAGGATTTTTAAGGCTCTGGTCTACTAGATCTTACAATTGTGCATCTATTGGGAATGTCCAATGCCACCAAGGAAGTTCTCCGTACTCTCTGTGTTGAATAGTATATAGAGTTAAGAGCCTTCATTACCTTGTATAATCCCCCTTTTAAGTATAAATATCAACTGACTTTTTTTTTTTTTTTTTTTGATTTTTCGAGACAGAGTTTCTCCGTAGCTTTTGGTTCCTGTCCTGGAACTAGCTCTTGTAGACCAGGCTGGCCTCCAACTCACAGAGATCCGCCTGCCTCTGCCTCCCGAGTGCTGGGATTAAAGGCATGCGCTACCACCGCCCTGCTCAACTGACTTTTTAAACTGTCTCGGAGGGCTTAGTGAAACTTTCCTGACTTGTCTTAAAGGACACAGGGGAAGGCAGTGACTTAAGAGCTCAGGGGCCTCGTGCAAGGGCACTTGAGAGGATTGGAGTCTTTGTTTCCATAACTACCAGTCACTGACTAGTTTTACCCTAAGGTTCATCATTGAGGTCTTAATTCTTCCAGACAGAAATCCTCTGTCTAGATTCAGATTCCAGCTGGTCTGGAATCACATCCAACTGTTACTAGCAACATATAGGCCTTTTTTTTCCTTTCTATTTTTTTAAGGCTTTGTCATTTAGTTTTATTCCAATCCACATAAAACCTGTTTAGCAAGTGATTAAACGTTTGAATAACACAAAATTCCTTTGCACGATGTATAAATTCTTACACTTAGGATGCTAACACTTGCATTGCTGCAAAAGCTGCCACCTTGACATCCTCCACTGCTGGTGCTACTGCACATTCTCAAGTGACAAACTCAGGAGCACAGTGAATGTTCCGATGTGCTGACATGAGGAAAATCTGTTGTATCACAGAGAGATTAAATTACATTCTTAGATAGATTATGTCTGCAAAAACATTGGGGAAAAAAGCACAAATGGCAGTCTTTTGTCTATACTCTCTCTTCTCCCTACAGACCAATCACGAACTGGACATTTAAAACATTAATTCATAATAAAACCATATAGAATTTATCATTTCCCCAAAGCACATTTTCATTGAGAAGCTTCTCTTTACCGGTGGGCTTAGGATTTCCACCAACAATAGCTGTGATAACTTCCCTAAAATATCTTAGAGAACAATTAGGACAATCGTTTTCAATCCCAAGAAACTGTTTGAAAACCTTTTTTAAAAAAAAAAAAAAATGCAACTGCAAGCTTGGCGGTGGTGGCTCATGCCTTTGATCTCAGCATGCAAGAGGCAGTGGCAGGAGAATCTCTGTGAGTTCACAGCCTGGTCTACAAGAGCTAGTTCCAGAACAAGTTCCAAAGATAAAAAAAAAAAAAAGAAAGAAAAAAGAAAAAAGAAACTACATTCCTGCTCAGTCTCCCGAGTTAATGTAGGGTGAGGATTGGATGGTGAAAGTCAAGAGGCCAGGAAATTTCTACTCAGTTGGTCTGAGACTAGGTGTCAGAACCCCGAATTCTGTTTTCTCTCAAATAGGAAAATATTTTCTGTGAATAAGAATTATTGAACTTGAATTCCAGTGATATCCTATGTCAGAACCATCTCTCCAAAACTTTGTTCTCTTCTTTTTAATCTTTGTTTGTGTTACTTACCCCAGACCAGCTTGAACTTGCTATTTCCAAAGATAATCTTGAATCCTGATCTACTTGCTTCCACCTCTCAGATGCTAGGATTGTAGACCTAAGGTAGCATGATTGATTTTTGTGGTAGTAGATACTGAACTAACCCATGGCTCCACCCATGCTAGACTAACACTCTCCGACTGAGCGTCACCCCAGCCATCTGCTTTCCAACCAGATGAAAATATGCTGAACTTCTGCTATCCCGGGTTGCCTCCTGATTCAACAGCAGTAGTTATTTTTCTTATTCTATGCATTTCTTTTTTAAATGTTAATGAAACAAAAAGTAGCCATACTCAGACTTCTTGAGATACCATTATTTAATATCTTATTTTCAAAATGATTTGTGACAATAATACCAGAATCTTGTTTGTGCTAATACAACATCTCACATAAAAAATATCTATGATAAAGTTATTTATTATACTAAGTAAAAAGATAGATAGATAGGTACATAGATACATAGACAGACAGACAGACAGACAGACAGATAGATGCATCCTAATGGCCTCAGCTATTAACCACTATCCCTACTAAGCTTGCCTTTGATATCAGAAACCCTAAATAAAAAACTCACTTTTTCAAAAATGTAGTCTGCCTCAATGGCTCTGGTACCCTGCCCTCCTGGTCTACCACTGTTTTTTTTAATTATGACATAAGCAGAGATATGAAGTGCCTCTAGTTCTTCTCATCCCACACACATCATATCACACACATCATACCACACACATATACCTTTTTTCTTATACATACTTATATTCTTGTATACATGCAGTTGAATCAGCTACTATAAACTCCTTACTGCCTTGTTATCTTCCATTTTCCAATGCCTACAATGTTTTAATGTAGGGTTAGCATAAATATGTGGTATCTATAGACTTGTGTGTGCCCATTCAAAACCCTGTCAAGCCCCTCTTTTCTCTTATGTGCTGGTTGTATCTTTCAGTTTTCTACTGAAGCATCTCAACCCAGATTAACAGGTTTTCAACTCAAATTATTTATCTTAACATGTCATGCTCAGTGTTCCTACCTGCTGTTCCTGATCTTATCCTATAGTCTCTATTCATTAATCCCTTCTAATCTGATAATGTCATATGCTCTGCTCTGATAATGTAAAAATCCCCCACTCTAATCTCTCAGCACAAGACACAGGGCTCTTGGTAAACCACCATGGACATGACATGGGTGTAATACTGAACTATTTTCCATGCATACTATTTATTAATTTGCAAATATTTATGTTTCACATGCAAGGTGCCACAAATCATATGAATATTTTCGTGTATTTTACCACCTTCCCTAATTCTGCACCAGCTAAGAAGGACATTACCATTATCTAGAGTCCAAAGGCTTTCACACAGAGCATCTATCCCTGGAATTATCATTGAGTTACCCATTACACATGTGTGCTTCCTGAAAATATAAAACATTTCACCATTTCAAATACTATAAAAGTTTCCATGATAAATTATACCATATTTTATCACAGGCATTTGGATTCTGTTTCAACTTGTTCTCAGATCCTAAATCTTGGAGGTAAGAGGCTGAATTTTTTTCATGCTTATAATATCCCCCCAACACAGCAGTTAATGCATGGTAGATGCCAAAGAAATCTAGAGTATTTGATTTAAATTGTGTGAACTAGACCACATTCTATCATACTAAGCTGAGGCTATCCCATTCATCCAGCGAAGCTATTACAAGAGTTTACGCGAGTTTCCTGAAAAAAGTTTCAAGCCGTCCTGGCCCTCCTGAAATGACAGGCTCTGGTCACACTGCCCAGCTCCTCCCACGTCACTAAGAGATTTTGTCTTTGTTCCATTAGACAATCTGTTTTGAAAATAACACATCTAAGGATTAATTTCCCTGATTAGATTGTATGCAGTATGCTCATTTGACTACAATTGATTCTTTCTCCTTTATCATTAGGTAAATGTTTTCTTTTCCAATTCTATCTTCTGTCTTTTCAGTTTTCATATACCTAAATAATTTGCTTACAGTAAGACCTTTCCTTCCTATTTTTAATGCAATACACTGTGTCATCTGTTAACTCTAACTGGATTTCTGTCCTATGTACCAATGACAATTTTTATTAATATAGTAAAAGCAAGAGGTTTGCTTAATAAATGACATTGGAAATCTATGGAATAGCAAATAGTACATGAGGATTTTTCATATATTAAGAACTTGTATATAATCTGCACATGATTTGTCTTTCTATAATTTATGAAATGATTATACTATCTTTTTGGTCATTAATTTTGAACATTCTACTGAAAAAGTATCAGATTGGCTGTAAAGCCGTCAGCTGCTCTAGGTAAGTATACAACATGCAGAGAAGCCCACACACAGGCAGTGCTGAGATGCTGAGATGCCTCAGTCCAGAACTCATTGTCACGGGATTTTTTTCTTTTTGTATATGCAATTGCTATTTTTTATTAAAAATTAATGATGTGAGTTAACAAATGAAAACAGATGAATAACAGATATGATTATATTTGTTAATTACTATCTTTATTATATTTTCATCTATCCTTATATATCTTCATATATGCCCACCGATCTATAGCTATATCTAAATATAGATATACATCTTTGGTTATGGATATATATTTAATCTCTTTTTCACAAGTGCATTCTTACGGTTCAGATGTTGGATTATAAGTCCATGAAAACTACGATGTATGTGTAGCAAAATCCAGCACGGATTCTTAAGAATGGCAAGAGGCCAAGATTTTAGCCCTGTGCTGTGCTCCATGTGGCTTCTGTCTTCATGGACACAAGAAGACTCCCTTTTCTCCTGCCATTATGCCATGGTCCAGGCAGAAGGAATAGGGAAGTGAGTGAGAAAAGATCAAGCACAAATGAGAGCTGGGTGATTGACTCTGCCTCCTTTACTAAGGAACTTCCTGAGAAGCCACTGGCCTTAACTGCACACACTGTGAACACGAGGCATGTTAGCAGTCTATGGAGCTATCTTTATTCACTCACCTTCTCCCAATAAACTAAATTGGATCTCTTAAAATAGAGAAAGGGGAAAAATAGATTATACACTAGGCTTTCTGCAGTTTATGTACCAGTGTTTACCAAATTAGTTAGTACTGATATGCTGGGTCCTCGAGTTTTATGGAAAAAAAACAGATGTATAAGGTGAGATGCTTTAGTGATAAGAGGTATTACTGTTTTGATTGGGAATTAAACACACACACCGCCCCCACATGCACACATACTAATGTGATTGAAGTTCAGAAGGTTTTAGAGGATTTAGTTTTAATAATTTTAGTCACACTTAGTAAACAGTTAGACTCTGAATATGTTCATAATGCAGTGGTTCCTCCCTCCAGAAGTCCCTCCAGAAGATGTTCCTATGTGCATCCTAGTGAGGCCTGCTGATGGAGAGCAAGTGAACAGCAGGATGCACACTGGGCAGTTGGAAGTGTTTGCAAGCAGAAATACAAGTGTACTGTAAGGGTGATTTGGGTAAAAAGTTTGGGGACCTGAACTTTAAACAAGAGATGACAGAAAAAGTTTTTCGTTTGTAGTATTTGTACTAATTATCACTGGAAGACTGAAAGTCATAGCGTTTCTCTAACTATCCAGACCCTGAGGGACATATTCCACAGGTCTTCTATGCTTTGCAGAGAAATCTGGATTGCGAGCAGAAACAGGAGCAAAAGAGAAATTTGTGGAGGGCATGAATGAATGCTCCAACCTCCCAGCCTCTGAAATACAGGGTTCCTATTACACAACCTGCCCCCCACCCTCTGAAATACGGGGTTCCTATTACACTCTAGCTTCCAAGAGCTGTACCTGTGCTCTGTTATTTTATTCCCACAGAAACCACGAGTTGGTTGGCACTGTCTCTGTTGCCTTCCAGAAATCTTAGAGCTAAAAAACTTAAGGAAATTTCCCAGGAACCCATGATCCAGTTTCAGCTGTCAGACTACAGAACCTCTTCTTTTCTAACATTTTTTCAAGAATATTGCATCCTAGCTGATTCTCGTTTGGGCAAGAGAGAAGGACCAGAAAGTCATATATATGTCCTGTGATGAATGCTATTCTACCCTGGAGGAAGAAAGACAAGACCCTGTGTCATATGAGACCCTGCCTGACCAAGCCTGCAGTTGTGTCCTGAGCCTTCCTTTATCTATAACATCAATGAGCCAAAGATTATACAGTTTCCACTGTATTTATTGCATGCTTTCAAGTACTTATTGAGACCAAAATTAAAATATGCTTAGTCTGTCTTCTTCATTATACTTATGGGTTGTGTCCTGGAAATGCAGGGATACGACAGACTCTACATCAATTGTGAAAACAGCAAAAACCAAAACATTTATATATACATCTTATAAATGTTGATCAAATCATCCATATATTTCATCACCTCCAAATATTTTTATCTCTGTATTGCTTTTTAAAATGCTGGTATTTGGTTGTCTGCCACCATATATAGTTTCACTTTATTTTAATTTATTTTTAATATTCATTTGTCATTTTTACTTTGAAATTCACTAAACAAGGACGCTTAAAGTCAAAACAAAGCAATATGTGATGACTAAGTACCAAGGAATAGGGAAGTCTTGGAAATAGGGAATAGGAAAGTCTTTGTTGCCTGTTTTCTTGCTTTCCTTCTCTACACCATTCTAACTGCATAGAACATACACAAACCCAACATTTTCCTCAATTTGCTTTCAGGCTCCATTTTTGAAACTTTTTGACGTCAAACTCAATGCAAGACATACAGGAATAAACAATTATAAATGTACACATGACTCTTGGGAACTTTCTAATTAGGATGACCTTAGTCTTTGGGAGCAAAAGAACATGTTTCTGTTGGAGCACTCATGATTGCTCAATTATGGAGTATACCCTCCCCTCACTAAAAGATCAAAATGCATTAATTCATCCTTATTGGTACAGATTATTTTAAAGAAACACCTATTCTAAAGCTAGTTTACTGTGAACAGTGTGTTTAAAGAGCTAAATAAGAAAGAGTAACTCAAGCACTAATCTATGAGCTGTTATTTACCATTCCCATTCAATGACTTCCAACACTACTAGACTAAGGCAGGGTTAGCTCACACACATACATCTTCACATCGTTTGTTTGCTTTTACCATAATACAATTCCTTACTGAAATTAAAGTTCAAGAATATATTGTAGAAATAAGTTAGAAAGTCTGTCTTCTCTGTAGAATTTCATATGATAAAAAATGATGATCTTGCTCCAATAGGAAAACAACACACAAAAACAAAACATCCTATTGGTTTACTGAACAATGCACATTTCCATGTATGCATATTACTTGCCTAGCAGCCCATCAGAGGAACGTGACTACATGCCTCTCTGTGTTAGACGTTGCTAGGCAGATACCAGGTACCAAGGGGAATTCAAAGTGTGCTTCTCCTCAGGGAGTTGACACTCTGGCTAGATAAAATTCAAGATAATAACCATTCTTTTAAGCCATTTTAAACAAAACTTAGAGTTTAAGGTATTAAAAAATCTTCTTGACAGTTATGGCTTTTAAAAAAGTGTTCTGTGGAGTAAATTGGGTTCCTCTTCTCTGTGTTTACTGAGTCAGCTGTCACTTATAGGCTGAACAGTAGAAAGTTTTCAGAATTCTGTCCCTTGGTGCTTTGTTTGGGGTCTTCTAAAATTCCTTTGACAGAATTCCAGGATATGGTTATTGAAGTGATAAAACAAATTTGAGGGAAACAAATTTAGTGTCGGACATGCTGAAAGGGGCAATCATCAAAGTCTTTACCCAGACAGAAAAGCAGAGGAGAGCCAGGCAGTGGTGGTGCAGACCTTTAATCCTAGCACAGGGGCAGGCAGATCTCTGTGACTTCAAGGCCAGTCTGGTCTACAGAGTGAGACAGCTAGGACTACACAGAAAAGCCATCTCTTGAAAAGCAAAACAAAACAAACAAACAAAAACCAAAAAAAGAGAAAGGAAGGAAGGAAGGAAGGAAGGAAGGAAGGAAGGAAGGAAGGAAGGAAGGAAGGAAGGAAAAGAAAAGGAGAGGAGAAGAAAGGATGCAATATACTTTAATGATGTCTTTAAATTAAAGGAGATTAGCTCCTTGGTTTTAATATAAGAAAACTTGGCTGAACCTTCATGAAAGTTGCTGTATTTTTTGAAAACTATTTGCAGCTTTTATAAGCTTTGTGTTTAAAATGTGTCTTTTCTTTTAAGATTTATTTATTTCTGTGTGTGTATGTGTGTGTGCACATGCACATGCCTGTGTGTACACATGCTCCATACATGCAGGTTCCCAGAGAGGCCAGAAGACCCTCTGTAGTTGGAGTTACGAGTATTTATGAGGCGCATGGTATTTGTGTTACACACTGAACTTGGAACTTTGGGAAGAGCAAGTGCTCTATATTGTTGAGATATCTCTCCAGTCCCTAAAAGTTTTTCTTAAATATGCAAATTTACTTTTTTATGTCAAAGTCTTATGGTTTTGCAAAAATATTCAGGACATATAAAAATTATAAAGAATTAAATTTTATGTGGTGACTTAAATGTATAATCTCGACACTCAATATGGTTCAGTCTGGGCTACACAATGAGTTCTAGACAAGCTGAACTACATTGTGATACCATACTCAGAAAGAAGGGAGATGGATGGACACAAACTTGACATTCACCGAAATTTCAACTTTCATTTATCATTTCAATAGATTACTATCCTGTTAATATGTTTTACAATGATAATACTTGGATGTGTTTGTGTAGTCTTGTGACATCCTCCTGGCAGTATAAAAATGAGTGAAATTTTGTTTTAATCTTGTCTTGGCAAAGGATATTGATCCTGTAGTACATGATCCTAGAGAAGCTAAGTAACAAGTTGAACCCCCCCCCAAAAAAAAATAAGAACAACAAAAAAAACATACATAGTTCTACCTGGAAAGAGGAAACAGACAAGGTCGCCTGACAAAATTGGGAGCATGGGGGTGGGGGTAGTAGAGGCAGCAGAAAGGGGAAGATGAGGGGAGAAGAAAAGGGGGTGGAGAACTTGAGGGAACGGGATAGTCGAGATGGAGGAAGGACAGAGATGAGAGCAAGGAAAGAGATATTTTGATTGAGGGAGTCATTATGGGGCTAGTACGGAACCTGGCACTAGAGAAATTCCCAGGAACCCACAAGAATGACCCCCGTTAAGATCCTAAACAATAGAGAAGTAGGGGCCCTAATTGGCCTTGCCCTATAGACAGACTGATGAGTAACTTAAATATCACCATAGAACCTTCATCCAGCAACTGATGGAAACAGAGGCAGAGACCCATATCAGAGCACTGAACTGAGCTCCCAAAGTCCAGTTGAAGAGTGGGGGGAGTGAGAATATGTGCAAAGAGGTCAAGACCATAATGGGTACACCCACTGTAAACAGTCTACCTGAGCTAATGGGAGCTCACCAACTCCAGCCAGACTGGGAAGGAAACAGCATAGGTTTAACTAGTCCCTCTGAATGTGGATGATGGTTGCATGGCTGAGGCAGACTGCAGGGCCACTGGCAGTGACACCAGGATTTATTCCTACTGCTTGTACTGGCTTTTTGGGAACCTATTCTCTTTTGATGGAAATTTTGATCAGCCTAGATATTGTAGAGAGGGCCTCGGACCTTCCCCCAAAGCATTGTGACTCACCCTCTCTGAGGTGTGAATGGGTGGTGGGGTGGGAGGGGGGGTGTGTAGTTAAGGGGACGAGAGAAGGGAGTGGGAACTGGGATTGGTATGTAAAATAAAAAAAGGATTGCTTTCTTTTGACAAATAATTAATTAATTAATTTAAAAACAACTTGTCTTGAACATGAAATTCACTTGAAGGCTATAGCTTAGTGCATTCTCATGGAAGTGCCTGGCCATGTGTTACTCTCTTGGCATAATTCCAATCATGTCGTGCAGGGAAGGCTAGACTCCAGACACTGATAGTGGAGAAGCATAGGGTTTGGGTAGGGCTGCAGCTGATTGCATGACACATTTCCTTTTCCTTTCGAAAATGAACATTTGACTCCGTCTCTAACTCTAAAAAGATTATTGATTGTATGTTTTATTTTTAGCAAAATAAGATGCTGTCTTGTGGTATTAAAAAAAAACTTTTCAATATGTCAAAAGTTTAAAATATGCTAATGAGATGATCGTTTTTCTTCCTTTTAAGAGCACAAAGCAACATGACTATTTTCAGTTTTAGAAATTTCAGATTAACTTGCTCTGGCTAAAGCTTTCTGTTGCTAAATGAAACATGTTGTTTGAGTGTTACACAATGTACACTATCAGCCATCTGAATAGGGTTTCAGCCCATTATGTTCCACATGCCCCATGACATACCAGCTTATCTGTCTAGAGTGCTTCTCTCTGTGCTCAATTATATAGGTAAGGATTTTAATGAAGAAAAATAAAATAAGGAATATTTAGAAATATAATTATGTAGAGGTCAGAACTGTGAAAATTGCTTTTCTCACAATTACTATAACTTAGCTTTATTGCCTAAATTATATAGTAATAAAAATTATTTTTATACTCCAAGTAAGTAGCCTTGGTTCTTGGTAAGAAATTGCAATATTTTCTCTTAGGAGAAATCAGCTCCCTGATAGGTGGTAGTGATTTATTGAACACTGTTTTCTTAGAAGATCTGCAGCTAATTTAGTAACTGTGACAAGGAAAAAATAAGCAAACAAACAAACCTTGGTGATGTTTATTTAAGGCCCGTTGTGCGTCACAGGAAAAAACACAGAGCATTGATTGAATGGATACCCAAGTCTTTCTGTCTGGTTATATGAGAACTCACCCTCAGCTAGCGTCCTCTCCTCTGATGCAGTTTCTAAACAGACACGGAACTGCATTAAAACCACCAGCTTCCAGTAACTTGTGTAGTAGGTGCTTAAATCTTCTATGAGCTCTTACAAAAATAAAATATCTCACTGAGAATACAATTGTTTAATAGTCACCTCATTGGGGGTTAATAGAACATAAACAGACTTGCTATGTTTCTCCAGTTCATTAGTAAACATGTTCTCATTCATTTTTCAGGAAATAAATAACTTCCTTAGACAGCTCTACCTTCATACCCTATTCATGACAGACGATTAAAGGGAGGCAGTTCTGTTGACAGATGACATAGGTATCTCCATAAGCTAGAGTCCAGCTCAGTGGTTTAAACAAATGAGTTGGGAGATTGCACAGAGGTGATAAACTGACTTCCTTGATCATTCAGAGTCCATATCTGACAGGAAAACAAAGCAGAGCCTTAAAACGATCAAACTTCTGAGAATTAAATTTTGAATGTGTTTGTTAAAATGTTAATGGAATTTCTCTTTTCAAAGACAACTATTCAACAGCCTCCCCAGTGGCCTGTTACAGGTGTTTTCCTGATGATCTAAAGACTTTTTTCCTCTAAGCTCCAATAATCTATTTGTTGTAGAATCTCTAGTTACAGTTCCAGTAAAATTTTCCAAATACAATTTTTATTATTTCCTTAAGTATTTTTCCATATACATAAATGCATCCCATTCTGAGGAAAATATAATGAAGAAGAAAAAAATCACTAAAGATGCAAACATTATAACTGATAGTACTGTGCTTATTCTTGGTTGATAAATGATAAAAACTGTTAACTAAATGAGCAATGGGTATGCCTTAAGTATTGCCTCTTACCAGTTTTCAAAAGCCAGGAAACTTTTAAAATATGAGATAGCTTCTAAATATAAAGTGAATGCAGTACTATATGGAGCATTCAAATACCCGTTCAGATTAGTGAGATGTGATCTATCCTGCAGCTGCCTCAAATTAAGAACAGGTGTAGAAGACAGATTATGCAAATACTCATATTAATGTAATTGTCAAATTGGTGTGTTTACCATTGTGCTTTTAAAGAGTAGACTGTATTCCTATTTTAAATGTAAATTAGCTTCATTCTTGAGAGCAGCTATTGAGTAATGAAACTTGGTCCTGGCTTAGAAATGTATAATTTCTAGGAGACTGTGTAACACAGTTCTAATATTTGACCTTTTCCACAGTAAACTTCATCATATAATGAAAACAACAACTCTGTATTCTCTCAGTACATACATAGTCATAATGGGTCTGTGCGAGTTTAATATGATTCTGTTCTGTGCTGCAGTTCTCTGTATCGTACATAAAATGAGGTGATTTTGCTAAGTGGTTTTGTTTTTATCTCTTTTGTCTTTTCTAAAATATAACTCTTAAGAAATACAGTCTTTGGAGAAAGGGCATTACACTGACCAGAATAAGTTTGAATCATGGCATTCAGTTACTTTGATCATAGTGACATCCTTAACTATTAATTTTGATGCTGTAAATCATGTTTTGTGAATATAGAGCACTTATTTCCTGTTGACTCACCCACATGCCTGTGTGATGAGTTTATAATGCCCAATTTTACTCAGTTTAGACACTCCTCTCAAAGCGGTGTCTCTCTCAGACTCATTCTGGTCTTTTGGGCTCCTTCAGTGATGAACACTGACTCATTATTTCCCCACTGGTGACAATGAGGACAGATGCGTCTAGCACTGAAGTTATGTGTCTTGCATCCTGCGTGTCCCCAATTCCCTTTAATTCATTTTTTCCCTCTAATGGAATGATGATCTTGAAGCATTCGCGTCTTCCCATTTGTTTGCTAATACATATTCAGAGCTCACAGTGTTTACCTGGCCATGTGCTTTTTTATGCTTTTTCATTTCACACAACAAGATGCTGAAGCTAAGAAAGGCTAAATTGCATTATCTGAGGTCATGTAGCTGACGTTTGAGTTGGGTTGTAAATTCAAGCCTGTCTACTACAAATCATGCGCCTCTTAACCTTTCATCACTGATCATAACAGCTTCTTTACTGCCACTCACAGTTTTCATTTGGGGGGGAAACATACCAAGTAAGGATGGCAAAGCACATATTAAACATGACTAGCGCATTTCCCAAGCATCTTTATGGATTCTAGCTGTTTTAATTTGTAGTGTGGTTCTCAAGGAAAGTTTCGCATCAACTGTGCCAAGGAGGGGTCTCAGTGAACCCTCACTAGAAGAGGTCAGTGGTTTGAGAGGACTGTCCTTAGTCTGTTGTTCCCTGTGCTACATCAACCCATCGTGCTGATGAGAACATTGAGATACAATGGGACTTGGTAATGAAGAGATAGATTTACCCAGGTATGTTACCAGTAATCTTCTAATATGAAAGAAATGAGTGGCAGAAGCAGACAGACTGAGTTTCTCTTAGGTTGATAAGTTTTTATGTCAAATGTTAAGAGAGCATCTTTCTCTAGGAAAGAATGTTTCTCTTTGCTGACTGGTGGTGGCACATGCCTTAAATCCCAGCACTCAGGAGGCAGAGACAGGCAGATCTCTTTGAGTTTGAAGCCAACCTGGTCTACAGAGTGAGTTTCGGGATAGCCAGAGTGACACAGAGGAACCATGTCTCAAAAAGACAAAAACAACAACAAAAAACTTTCTTCTCATTATGTCATCAGCCCTTTCCTCCATGTTTCTTGTTTGTTCATTTTTCTTTTTTCTCTAGCTCCCAAAATAAATAAATAAATAAAAAATAAAGAAGAAGAAAAGACTGATAGGGACCAAATCATAGAGATCCCCACCACACAAACTTCTTTGTGTTCAACTCGAATTCCTCATGAGAGAGTCTGTCATTTACGATTATTGGCAAAGAAAGGACTGTTGCTGAGACGAACAGCAGGTGAAAAGTAGTTGATCCACAGGCTGCTGCTTCCTTCCCTGCAGGGATCAGAAAAGGAACAGCAATGTCCTCCAGTAGCCCCATGCATTCCTGGGGGGACCGTGATCTAAGTGTCCCCCTACAGAGTGAAGCATGCAGTAAAAGAGGAGCTGGCATGCTTTGGATGTTAGAACATTAATAGCATGAGACCGGATTTTGTTTTGAAGCCTAATTGATGTAGCAAAGCATCTTTATGGTTCTTTTGTTGAATCAAGTCCTCTTCTTAAAATACAAGTTCGTGGAAATGACCATCAGATGGTGAAGGCAGGATTTCTTCCAGTCCGGTCTCCAAGAGTCTCCAGGGCTGATGCCACCGTAAAAGGACAATACCCTGGAAAGCAAACCATGGAGCAGCCCATAGCATCCTTCTGTTCTGTGCTATGGATGGTCCTGGCTAGGTAAATGACAAACGCACTTCATAGCTATTTTGAATAAGAATATATTTCTGGTTTGCTGCTTAGGGTGTCTCCATAAGAATAACTGCTAAAGGAATAGTGGGGAAATCACATTTTTTAAATACTTTAAAATTGTTCTTTAAGGGAAAAGTAAAACAAGTTGGAAACTGAACAATAAATCAAGCCAGTGATGTTCATTTCTTTTATATATTAAGTTATTTTCACATGTTTTTGTAGAAACTTTATATTGAGCTTCTAATATTATTATGTAAAGCAAAACTCTCACAGTTTCAAGAAGGGGGATTTGTTTAAAATATTAAATATATCCTCTCAGTCCTTGTTCATTTGAGTCCTATATTCATACACTCTTGAACAATGAGTCAAGAGTGATATCACACAGAGTATCTCTATTTTAAAAACTCAGAATTGAGTCTTACTTAAAGATTGGAAGCTGATGTAATATGCTACGCCAGCTATCCCAGAAGCCATTTCAATAAACTCTGTACCCTGGCCTTGGTTTTTAGAAATAATTGCATGCAAATGTGGTTGAGCATCTGTACCGTGTCTCTGAATCCTAACCAGGCATTTTCCATTAGATGTAGTCTGAAAATCACATTAAGAAAAATATATCATCTGTGAAATTATGTTCTGAATGCCCCAAATAGCAAAGGAAGGGACCATGTTCAGTTAAATCTAGTTCAAAGTATCCCAAATTTCAAATGCTTCTTTCACCACCACCCCCACTTAGTGCTAAGTTATAACACTGCGGGGAGGTCATGTTTACCAGTTTGTCTTATCTACCGTATCACAAAATCTTCTTAAAAACACATGAGAACTCCTTTTATATATTGTATACAAATGTCCTTAAGAAATATCCTATAAGCCGGGCGATGGTGGCGCACGCCTTTAATCCTAGCACTCGGGAGGCAGAGGCAGGTGGATCTCTGTGAGTTCGAGACCAGCCTGGTCTACAGAGCTAGTTCCAGGACAGGCTCCAAAGCCACAGAGAAACCCTGTCTCGAAAAACAAAAAAAACAAAAAAAAAACAACAACAAAAAAAAGAAATATCCTATAATGTACAATGAAGATGTGTCAATAAAGTATAAATAAATGAAAAAACTAAGTAATTCTTAACATTTTTAACTTTTGCTAGAAAATACAAAATTTCACCTTATTTTTGTTTCTCTAATGGTAATACAATTGTCATAATTAAAATTTTGTTACTTGGTTTCCCAACGTAGAATTCTATAAAAAGAAATTTGAAAATTAATTGTGTGTATGTGCATGCATGAACACACACATGTCTGCACATCATATTATAGATGTATGTGCATATGACATGTGCATAAGTCTGGGTAATACATGCTTCTTCATATGGAGGGAGCTCTGAGAGTAAATATTAGGAGTCAACTTTTGTCTTCTATTTTGTTTTGAGGTAGTGTCTCTCTTTCTTTCTTTCTTTCTTTTTTTTTTGCAGCTGTATTACATGTACCAATTACATGTCTGTGAATTTCTGGATAATTCTCATACTTGCACATCCATTAACACCATAGGAGTATAGGAAATCTCAGATGTATACAGTACTGCATCGGAGTTTTTCCTGAGTTCAGGGGCTCTGACCTTAGATTGTCAGGCTGCTTGGTCAGTACTTTACACACCAAGAGTTCCTCTAGACCTTAAACCCAGTTTAAACATGTGATTCATTAACATACATGCAGAGTTTGGGGAAGAGTGTTAAACAAAAAGATAGATAGATAGATAGATAGATAGATAGATAGATAGATAGATAGATAGATGATAGATAGATGATAGATAGATAGATAGATAGATAGATAGATAGATAGATAGATAGATAGATAGACAGATAGATAGAATGATAGATAGATAGATAGATAGATAGATAGATAGATAGATAGATAGATAGATAGATAGATAGATAGACAGACAGATAGATGAAAGCATTTACAACTTCAGAATTGCACTAATAGGAGTCTCAATATTAGAGATGTGTTTAGACTTTATTTAATCTATAACAATAAAACACATATTCATTTAATAGCTGGCACAAAGTGCATAGTATAAAGGACATAGCTTTACAGGGACACATTGAAGATATGCTTACATTTCTTTCTCATTCCTTGCATTTCTATCCCCTGTCTTCAATAGAACTCTCTTCTCTGAACTTACTGGCCTCTGGGGCTCTCTGAGTATATAAGGAGACATCAAACTCTTTCATGTTATTTCCATTTGGGTCCCTAAATGTCCACTTATGTCACACTCATACTGTTCACCAGATCATCTAGGAAATCTCTCTGCCTCCTACTTCCACATAAAGTATTTCTGTTCTGTTCTTCATAGCTCCCTCTGCACATAAGCACACATAGTTAGCTCATGTGCTTCATGGAGTTTGTTCCCACTTTTTCTATACAGATTTGGAGCAAGCATTTCTACTTGACTTTCTAGTTCTGTTCTGTTCTTGGTAAATGATGCATAGTATTATCCTCATGAGTGAGATGGCAATGTATCCATAAACATGTCTATTTTATCTAATCATGAATTCCATATTTTAATTTTTTTGTCTTTTGATCTCCCAGTGTTCATAGGATATTCGGCTTATTGTTTTACATAGTTAAAGTATTTTTTAATAATACTTATTTATTTTTAATAATAGTTAAAAGTATTTTTAACAACACAAACAAACACACACACACAAAGAGAGAGAGAGAGAGTGCGTGTGTTTATGAGAGAGAGAGAGAGAGAGAGAGAGAGAGAGAGAGAGAGAGAGCAGAAAACCACAACAGTCCATAGCAATTTGCAGACTTATGTCTTGCCACAAGCACTGGTCGCCTGTGACCTTTGCTACATCTCAGAATGCAGCCACACCCCTCAGAGCGTCCTGTATTTCCTCTGTTTTTATAGTAACTTGGAGTACGTGAAACACTCTTAATTTCCATCCCCAGAGAGTCACATTGTCTATGGATTCAGTGAGCAGGTGCCACTCTCCTCCCCCCAGGCAGCAACTGGTCACCTGCTTCCTCCTTGATTTCAGCCCCACCTGTGGAGACTGCCTTGTTCTGTGGGTTAGATGTGTCCACATCCTTTCGATTCTCAGCTCCTCTGCTGAGATTTCTAACAAGGGCACCAATTACTGCCAGTTCCAATGGCAACTTTCAGAGTGAATAAGAAGAGGATCGACTAAAAACAGAGCAAAAACCTGACTGGTTCCATAGCATTCCGTCATCTTTGCTAACTCCTCAACGATTTCATATTCTCAAATTTATAAAATTAACTCATGTTAGTGGGTTTAATTGAGTAATATGGAATACTTCAACAATTTCAAACCTTTCAAACACCCATGGTACTGCATGAAATGCTGGATAACACTCAACAGTTTTTTAATTTAATGTTTACTTTGTCTTTTGTGTTCCATCTCCTCTTTAAAAAAATAGATGAAACCTGTTAGATTTTAATCTCAGTGCTTGGGGCACAGAGGTAGGTGAATCTGTGTGAGTTCTGAGCAGCTTGGAACTGCTACCATGCATGCCAATTCAAGCTGCTTTGTGAAAGTCTCAAACAGGAGCAACAGCAATGGCAACAACAACAAACCAAAAGCAAACAAACAATAAACAGCAAGAAAAAGAAAGAAAGAAACGATTCTCAGCCATCAAGATAGTAGATCAATGGATAAAGGAACCTGCTACCAAACCTAATGGCCCGTGTTCAATCACCAGGACCCACATGGTCAGAGAGAGCTAACATTTGTGGTTGTCCTCTGGCTCCACATACTCACTCGAGGGTGCATACATGCACACAAACACATGCACACACACTAGACAAATCTATAAAAATAAATGCAATAAAATGTTAAGATTTTCCTTTTTGAAATTTCAAATATATTTAACAAGAAAAGAAAAATGAATATAAAATCTTAAACTATGGCAAAATTTAAAATCCTAATGTTCACCAATAATGAACATTAATTATTAATTAATATTGACACCTGACTGAGTGATGATATTTTGTTTCTAGCCTTTTGTGTTTTGCCATTCTTCTGCTTTGATTGTGTTTGAACCCTGTAAATCCTGTTTATTTAAGCTGACATTTTGATGCTAGGGAGAATTTATTTATAAAGCTGAAACTCTAACAGCAAGTGTGATTATCTTACCTAAGTTTGCCAACAATGATGAATGGGGCAAAACCCTGATGCCTGAAATTATTTTTGATCCAGTTCATAAAAATGTAATTTTTTTGTTTGTTTTTGTTTTTCGAGACAGGGTTTCTCTGTAGCTTTGGTGCCTGTCCCTGAACTAGCTCTTGTAGACCAGGCTGGCCTCGAACTCCCAGAGATCCGCCTGCGTCTGCCTCCCGAGTGCTGGGATTAAAGGCGTGCGCCACCACCGCCCGGCTAAAAATGTAATCTTCAATTTGTTCCAAAAATTTATTTGTAAGATACTAAGTTCAACCGTGTGTTTATGAACTGGGATGTAGTAAGGCAATTTCATAATTTGTGCTTTGGTATCACAGAAATCTTGAAAAGTAGGCATTGTTTAATGGAAATGGACCAACTGACCCACAAGGTGGAAGGAAAATCTAAATTAAAATCTTGGTTTGGGGAAAAAGCAAGGATCTAGATCTAATGGACAGGTGTCAGGCTGGCCTGGGTAAACTGTCCCTCACCAATGACTACGTCCTCAGGAACTCCATCTCTGATTGTGCTGCCTGTTCTTAACCAACTCATGCTTGTCCAGTCCCACCCGTTTCTATGGAAAGAAGTGCAGAACCAGATTAGTTCACAAATAAAAACACTGATGCTATTACTGAAAGGGGAAGCTGGTGCTGGGTAGGAAAATTAGCAGATTTCCTCTCTTGTAACGTTGAGTTGATAACTGCTATCTTTGGATAGCAACTTATTCTCAGATAATTCAACTCTCTCCAGAAATCCAGAGAATGGCTAGGATACAGCACCAAGTGACAACTTCAGGAGGACTCAGAACTTCACACAAACATTGCATTGTTTCCCTCAATTGTTCTCACCTTATATTTTTTTGAAAAGGGAACACCGATGAACCTGAAGCTCGTCATCATTTCACCTGTGCTGGCTGGCCGACAGACTCTGGGGATTTACCTGTTTCTCTGCCCTCTGCCCCTCTACTGTGGAGTAACAGATGCTCACAGCCATGTCTGTTTTTTTTTTTTTTTCTTTTCTAAGGGCTGGGAATCTGAACTCAGGTCCTGATGCTTGGCATAGAAACCATGGTTTTATAGACTCTGATGTCATTTTGCATTCCTAGACTCAAGGAATCCCCATTATGAGCATACGTGCTAGCCTCTCTTGTTAGTCACCCTTCACCTCTCCATCTACCTACCAAGCTTCCTCATTGCCCAGGCTTTATAAGATGATAAAATATACACAATTCTGTGTTCTTCTTTCTCTCCTTGATTAACATTTATTCTTGCATTTTCGAAATGTTTTCTTTCCTTGCTTCCACGCTGAAGAAAGCTACTGAGTGTTTCTACAAAAAAATCTAAGCATCAAGCAACATTGAGAATTTGACGTCACCTTAGCCTCCCTTGCTATTGGCATTCGCAATGCTAATGTATGAACACTGGATTTTTTCTTCTCTTGCATCCATTGCGAAATTTCACTATACACTCTTTATTGCTAGAAAGAGACTTTAGAGGCCACAATAAAGGAACCCACCCTGCTTCTCTAATTTCTTCTCCGTAGACCAACTCATAGAGGCATGTCTCCTCATTCCCCTTGAAAGACAAAAGCTCTCCATCAATAACTACCCACATGGACTTAGGCTTTAACCTGTAAGCTTCATATTTTTTATTTTTCTTAAAATTTCTGAATTTTAGGTATATTTCTTCATCTTAAAAATCAAAGTAATCAATAAAGCATGGTCATATGTGTACATATTCTTCATCATAAAACATCTTCAATGAGTACTTACATTTCAACTTCCATTCCTTCCCCATTATTACATAGCTCAGTTTGGTCTTCATCGCTATCATTGATGTATGTAGAGGTTCGTCTTCATCTATTCTTGTGTAAGCTATTGACAATTTTTAATATTTTATTTTTATTTTGAACTTTTTATTCAAATACTTTTTCCTCACATATATCCTGATTATGGTTTCCCCTCCCTCTACTCGTCCCATTTCTTTCCTACCTACCCTTCATCTTGATATGTTCCCTTTTTATCTTATGTTAGAAAACAAACAGACTTCTTAGGGATAATAATTAAAATATAATATAATATAGTAGGATAAAACAAAAGGCTAACACATTAGAATTGGACAAATAGACAGAAAGAGAAAGCACATGAAACAGGCCCACACATTCAGGAATTCCTACCCCAAAGAAAACACTAAACTAGGAGCTATAATATGTAACCAAAGAACCTAGTGCAGACCTGTGTTGGCCCTCTGAATGCAGCTTTGGTATCTGTGAGTATATCTGAGCTTTGGTCATGTTAACTTAGAGGGCCTTGAATCCTTGGTGTTCTGCATCCATCCCCTCTGGTTCTTATACTCATTCTGCCTCCTCTTTTACAAGCTTCCTTGAGTTCTAAATGAAGGGGTCTGTTGGAGACTTCCCACGTAGGGGTTAATGTTCCAAGGTCTCTCACTCTCTTCATAATGGCTGGCCATGGGTCTCTGTATTTGATCTCATCTTCTACAGGAGAAGGCCTCTCTGATGATGGCTGACAAAGACATTGATCTATGAGTATAGAACAATGTCATTAGGAATCATTTTATTGCTACATTTTGTTTGTTTGATTGCTTTTCTTTAGGACCATATTATTTGGTTTTACCCTATGTCTCTGGGTTATCTAGTTTTAGGTTCTTAGTCATCCACAGTATCGGGTATGGGCTCCATATTGTGGAGTGGGCCTTAAGTCAAATCAGATATTGGTTGTTTACTCCCACAAGCTTTGTACCAACATTGCACTAGCGTATCTAACAGGCAGGACACTTTTGCAGATTGAAGGGTTTGTGGCTTGCCTGATGTTTACCTTTCTCTTTTGGGTGTAGATTCTCTTACTATACCAAAACATGTTAGATTGCATTGATGTAGGCACCATCTCAACTTCTCCTAGTGCAGTGATTGCCTAAGTATTGTTTTCTGCAGTGAAGCCTTGTTGTCAGTTTGTGCAGAGCAATACATAGTCTCTTATCAGTGGCCTGGGTTGTTTGGGGTACCTATGGGATCCCTTTGGCTAATAACTCAATTAGATGTAACCCAATTCCAATACTGGAAGCTTAATTTGATGATAAGAAATGGCCAGTTGGGGCTCTGATTGCCTCATTATTTGGTGATTTTATTTAGATGACCTTCATATATGTATATATTTAGGAAGCACCTACTGAATTAGGTTTTATAGTACTCATTAAGTTTAGCTGTTTCTCCTGCATGTCCTCATTCATGTCTCTCTTGTTCCCTTCTCAACTTGATCTTCCCATTCCAGTCACTCTCCCACCATAATTATTCTATTTCCCTTTTCTAAGTTGAGCTCTGTCCCCTCTTTAGCCCCTTAATCTATACCTAACCTCTGTGAGTCTATGGATTATAGCTTGATTATCTTTAACTTAACAGCAAATGACCATGTATAAGCAAATTCATGCTATATTTTTTTTCTCTTTCTGGGTCTGGAATGCCTCGCTCAGAATGATTTTTCTAGTTTTATCAATTTATCTCCAAATATCATGGTGTCATTTTTTAATGGCTAAGTAATACTCTATTGGGTGAATATAGCATGTTTTCTTTATCGTTTCTTCTGTTGAGGAACATCTAGGTGGTTTCTCATTTCTAACTATTATAGGTAGAGAAACAACAAACATGGCTGAACAGTGTCTGTGGTAGGATGAAGCATTCTTTGGTTACATGTCCAAGGGTGGTATAGCTGAATCTTGAAGTAGATTGATTCCCATCTTCCAGAGAAACTGTCACACTGATCCCATACTGAGCCTATTGCCATTTTGGACTGTCAACCCTACTCCTCTAAGGATTCCTATTCTCTCACTTTAATTGTGCTTTCTCTTCTCTGTGTATAAGTTTCTTGCTTAACTTCTATGTTGGTAATGCTAGGTTCTGGCTGCAAGTTATTGTTGCTGAAATGCTTGTTTTTACTTTATCATTTAACTCCGTTTTCATTGTGAATATTCTCCATTCTAAGTCTGGCTGACTTAGAACTCATGATGTAACCCAGGCTAGTCTTGAACTCATGGCAGTCCTCCTACTTTGATCTCCTGACCAAAGTAACTAATACAATTCATAACATAAGAAATTAATGAATTTTTAATAAATATTATAATTGGAATACATCTCTTTCTATAACTAAGTTGATAGTGCTCACAAATTCTATCCATAGAATTCTACCTTAGAAACAAATATTTTGATAATGTAAAAGTAACAGTTAGACCACATCAAATGCAGTATTTTTAAAATTACAATTAATTTTGTGTGCACGCATCTGTGCATGTATAGTGTGGGTGGGTGTCTATGTGTGTGTGCCATCACAGATGTGTGTATACATAGTAAGATGATCTGATGGATTCAGTTATCTTCCCACTATGTGGGCCCCTGTGATGAAATTCAGGTCATCACAGTCAAGCAAAAGTACCTTTCACCTTCTGAGTACCTTTTCAGGAAGAGGATAATTTTTATACTGTTTCTAGAAGGACTGGAGATTTCTGATTGTAAGTAAAGACATAAAAAGGAAAATCCAAAGGATTTAAGATTGTCTAGGAAATTTAATTGTTCTTGAATAGTAGGAGTACTTTAAGCTAGAAAATTTGAGACTATGTTGAGTTCTATATACAAGATCCAGAGAATTTCCAGCCTATTTGAAGGAACGGTATGTAAATCATGAAGGTATGAGTTTAGTTGGAACTGGCTGGCTGCCTAAGCTGCTAAAGATTCACTAGACAATTACTTATGGCAACCAGCCAAAGCTGCAGCCATGAAATGGAGAAGTATACATAGTTTAAGAAAAAATATCTAACTTTAGAGAATCAGAAGACTAAGGCAACTTACAGATAAAAGAGTTTATTCAACTTACAGTTCTATGGGACTATGATTTTATCACTGCAGGGAGGTAGGGCATCAAGCAGAGAAAATGAGAGTCCGAAAGAGGAGATGAGAGCTAGACTGTTTAGCTGCAATCCCAAAGAAGACACAAATAAACTGGAAGCAGGATGAGGCTCTACAGTCCCAAAGCCTTCTCCCAGAGACACTTCTTTAGCAATGCTGCACCACCCACAAGTGCCAGAGCAGCGCAACCCACTGGAAGCCAGTGTTCCAGTGCCTGATCTATAAGAAACATTTTTCTTTCAAGCCTCTTCATTGTACGCCCTGGCCTCCGTAGGCTTGTAGCCAGATTACAATGCCAAATGCTCTTAGTCCAACTTAGAAAATCCCTCTAGTTGTTTACAGTCCCCATGCTGTTCAAAAACATAAAGTCTAAAGTCTCTTTTGAGACTCAAGACAGTCTTGTATCTTAAGTTCCCTGTAAAATAAAAAAAAACAACAACAACAAATTGCATACTTTTAACATATTATGGTATATTGGCACAGAATGTACGTGGTAACTCAAAAATGGAAGAATGGAGACATAGCAAGGAAATACTGAATCAGAAGAGTCCTGGAATCCAGCAAGACAAACACCAAATGCGATAGTTCCATATCTGTCTCAAAGAGCTCTACCTTTCAGCTTTGTGGTCTGCAATATGCATCTCTCTCTTGGGCTGGTTCCATCTTTTGTATACAACTCTCTTTTTTCAGATATCCCACAACTCTGGCATCTCCGTCACTTTTGACTCTGTACTGAAACTCAGGTTATGCCTTCACATCTTCATCTATGACTTCTTACAACCTTTTGCCTTCTCAGAGGCTTACCACAGGACTCCCCAGCTACACTGTGCCTCAGAAGCTATCTGAATCCATGTAGGAAAAAAATCCATGACCTGTTCATTCTCAAATCTTTCATCTTAGTAGTATTACATGAATAATATTGCCTAGTTTAACTACCAGCTTAAGAAGAATCATCTTCCACTGCCCCAATCACATTAGCACCATAGCTTTTCCTAAGCTTCCTCCTAGGAGCAGAAAACGCCCTGTTCTCTCTTTCACACATTGGAAGGTTAGTTGGCTGGAATTTTGTTAAGAGAACATCTTTCCCCTTACTCCTGTGCAGGAAAGTTCTTTCCTTCATGGTGTTAATCTCCTTAACAACTGTAGCCTCTCCTCTAGCACATGCCTTGGCTATAGCATTAAGCTTTCCAATACCCCCTTTTCCTCAGATAGTACATTTTTTTTTATTTCTTTGTGCCTCATTTGCCATTTTTCATTCACACATTATCAATAATCACAAGGCCTCAGATAGAGACAACGTTATGGAATCTTGAAATTCCTTCCAGCAAATAAATTAGTTCATTATTATTTAATCTATCTTCAGTCAAGTTATAGAGACATGGAAAAAAATCAGCCTTTTTCTGTCTTTGCAAAATCCATACAGATGGTCTTTATGTTCACCATGGAAATTTCTTAAGCTGGGCTTCCAAATCCACATTGCTCTCAGCATTACTGTCTTCGAGGCTTCTACTGGGATTCCCTTAAACTCTTATGGCATTCAACTGCTTTGCTAGACACGGCGTGCACAGCCTTTTCCACCACTCTAAAGCAAATAATATAGTCAGGTTGTTCTCAGGAAACACCCCACTTCTGGTACAAGTTTCTCTATTAGTTACTCTTTTATTTCTGTGAAAAAAGGTGCTGGTTTGTGGTGCACAGTGTGGCCTTAAACAATCAACAAACAAATAAAATCATGTCTCTTAAGTAATACCAGCTGCTTATTGTTTAATTTTTCCTGCTTCAGTTTGACTTTCTTTTTCTCCAGAATGTCTCTTTGCTGGCTGTGCCATATTTTTTTCAATATTTTAAAGGTTTTAGAGTCTGTCTGTGACATAGAAGGAAATAAGGCACCACTAACTATTCCTTTAAAATGAAGGGTAAAAAATCTTTAGGGGTGTGTTCATGCTGGTTTGCTCTTTGGGTTACATAGTCTCTACTTTCTCCTGGCAACTTGTAAAAAATAGTATTTATTTGGAGTCATGATTCCAGAGGGATACAAATCTATTAGGGCAGGGACAGATAGCAGCAAGAGGCAGTCATAGAGACTGGAGCAGCAACAGAGAGAAGAGAGTGTAAACTGTACTGTGTAATATCAAAGTTCACCTCATATGTCATATTTCTGCCAAGGAGGTTCCACCATCTGAACCTCCTCAAGCATTGCCACCAACTGAGAACTAAGTGTCAAACACCTAAGCCTCCATCCACCTCATGGATGAAGGTAATGAGCCACAATGATGTTAGCAGCCCTTTTGCTTGTCATGATTATCATTTTACTTAATTCATTCATAAGGAAATGCACTTTTAACGATTTCACCACTGTGTATTTTAAAAATATTTTGAAAACTGAATCTCAGTTTAAATTATTTTTACCCTAAACTTTTGATTTTATTTTATGCCTACTTTTTTTTTTCTGAGACATTTGAATACCTTATTCAATTACTAAAGTGGTTGAGGATATAAAGAGTTCAGAGTCTATACAATTAGTTCTTAAGTTTGCTGTTTCCTGATTTATAATGCAAAGTAGTGTTTTCCTTTCTGTTCCAGAGGTTAGAAGATGTTTCTTACACTTTAATAACTTTATGGCATATATATATTATAACACAGTAATTACTGTAGAGTGTTTATTGTTTATTTACATAAAAGGCTAAACTAATTAAAATTTGCTTGTCAAGACAGTACCTTAAAGAGTGTAAGAATTCTCAGAGTTGATGGATCACAGACATACTAAGTCATTATCATCAAGATGCGAGAAAAATGTACGTCCCTGGGTTGCCCACCCCAGGTCTCGCACTTTGACTCTCCGTGACTGTAGCTTTGTCAGAGCAACTTCTGCAGAAATGCTTTTCTTTGATAAGATCTGAGCATCTGCACAGTAGGATCCATGGTGCACAGCGTGGCCTTTAGACAATCAAACAAATCAAATCATGTCTTTTAAGTAATACCAGCTGCTTGCTGTTTAATTTGTTCTGCTTCAATTTGACTTTCTTCTTCTGCAAAATGTCTCTTTGCTAGTCATGCCATATTCTTTTCAATACAGTAAGGGTTTTGGAGTCTGTCTGTGCCTTAGAAGGAAATAGGGCACCACTACCTACTCCTTCCAAATGAAGGATGAAATTTCTTTAGGGGCATGCCCCTGTTGATTTGCTCTTCGTTAACATATTCTCTACTTTATCTTGACTGACCCAAAATATGTGCCAACTCATCCAACATAAATCCATTATAAAATATTCAAAGTATTGATATTATCCACACATCAATATCCTTTTGTTTATCCCCTCTCTCTGACTTAGGAATTTTTTATGTTTTCCAGAGGTGTTTAGGGAAGTATGACATAGTGTGGCTTTTTAAAAGTTCACAAGCGTCATGCTGTTATAAATCTATGCCCCCAGTGCCCTGGAGAGTTTCCCAGTAGGCACGCTAGAGAGCCAAAACAAGTAAACAAACCAGTACTCATAGACTAATATTTTATATTGTTTTAAAGTGTGAATTTCTTTATGATGCTACCTGATCTCTTTAGTAACCTCAAAATGGGGAACAGTATGCCTTCCAGATACCATTTTACTTGAAATATAATAAAATATGGAATCTCACACACCTTAAAATATGTGCACCCTTCAGTCAACTTCAAACTATAATTTAAAATATTTTCATCTGCTGTGAAAGATCAATAAAATCATACTTACTTGTTTTTTTTAGAAACTACATCTTTGTGAACTTTTCAAAATATATTCTCTTTCATACAAGTCATTTTATCTCACAACAGATACACATATACCCATCCATATTAGCTTTTTTGCTTTGCTATACCAAACTTCTATAGAGAAGAAGCATATGCATTCATGTGGACTAGACTTTGTCTTATATTATGAAGTCTACTGGTAGAAAATTGGTATATTCATTTGATTACAGTAAAGTATCTTCAGTATTTTGTTCCATTTATAATATCCAACAGTGTTTTATATATAAAAGAACCAGTAATTTTTATTTGAAGGAAACTAAGTACCATTCTACAATAATGATTTATATAAAGTACACAGCTAATGTATATAATATATTCATATATGTATGTATATGAAGTACATAGCTAACTTATTAAGTTTATGGGTGCTGCCATTATCTCATGTGCTTTGCCATCCTGTGTATTTAGCAAACCTTTAACAGTGTTTCTTTACCACCTTCTGAAGAAAAAGACCAAGAGAAGCTAAGTGCCGTAGTCAAGGTCACGACACTGCTAAGTGTTGAGTCAGTGTCTGAACCCCGGCAGACTGTCTCCAGAGCCAATATTCTCATTTTGAGCAATGATCCATATTTAGCTGAGGACTAGATTTCTTCTGAAGTTCATGTTGAAAGCCCTTTCCAGTACATTGTCCTGGCCTTCTCGCTGTTGGTGCTTATTTGAAACAGATGCAAGCACTTAAAACATCCATTCGCATTGGGTTTCCCTGCGATTTGCCGGACTCTGTCAGGCTGCCTCCAGGAGACCGTTTTCTAAGTGCCTGTCTGATTTCATTCGTCTCCCTTACTCTATACGAACCTGCAGCTTCATGAGTCTGGTAAAGCCTGGCTGGTCAGAAACTTTTAGCATCTTCTGCCAACATTCTGTCTCCCTCTGTAGGATAAATTGTCAGGGCAGTTGTGAGAGGGGTGGATCTTTTCAAAGCACAGTTTTCTTCCCTAAACCTGTTGGCGAGATATGATGACTGGCTGAGGGTTGTGCAAAGTCTGTTTTCACACACTCTTAACTCCAGGAATTAGTCCTTGAGAGCTAGATGCTTACAAGTTTTTTGTTTTTCAAATGGGTTGCTTTTTTCTTAAGTTTTTATTCTTGCCCAATACTTTTGATTGTTTAATTATTATCTTTTATAAATGTGTATGCAAAATAACAAAAAAAGAAACTGTCACCTTTAACCCACGACACAGTTAACTCTCTCCTGCGTCCCTGAGGCTAGATTAATAATAGTTTATTGGGCTTTCTTTTTCTTTGTGTCTTCAGTAGTAACTTGGCATGCATGGTTTTATTTACCAAAGTTGCTTGTTAAAAATATATGTAAAGAATTAACACCTGTTAAGTAAAAATATAAGACCCACTTTTCATGTTGGAGAATCAAAAAATTGATTAAAACATCATTTGTACCATTCAAATCATAACGATTTTTTAATGATTCAGGTAGTTTCTTCAAACTCTTGCTTTGTAGGACAGCTCTCTCTATGCTTATCAATTAAAGTCACAGTTGCAAAATGTTTGAGAGGATTATTAAAGAAGATGCACTTTATTATGCTTTGGTTTAATGAAATTGTGTTTCTGGGTCACTGGGACTAAGAATAGGAAACATTCTCTCTTAGCAAAACCTCAGGAAACCTATAGCCAAGGGTCCAAAACAGTAGACGAAATCTTCTGAGCAGATATCTCCTTAAGGGCCTGTATCCCTGAAATGATGATCACATGTTTCTCATGTTTCTGTACCTGTTAAGTATTTTCACCATTACACATTATCTCCTGATCATTTCATGTGGTCCTCAAGGGATAAGGATTCCTCCTCTGCATCTCCCCTTAACCCTTCATGTGGTCCTCAATGAATGAGACTTTTTCCCCTGCATCTCCCTTTAACCCTTCATGTGGTTCTCAAGGGATAAGGCTTCCCCATTTGCATTTCCCCTTAACCCAAAGGGAACAACACACTGTCAGCATCTCCACTGGCTCTGTTGATTTCTGAAGTACCAATTATAATATTTTCATTAATTTGGATGCTCTTGAAGAAAAAGTGATACAGCCTATTTATGGAGTTTAATTTTCAGTATTAAATACAATGTCATTGTGCCTTTGGAGCTTTTGTGAGATTTGGTTTTGGTTGCTTTAGAAAGAGTATCTTTCTGTGGATTTTGCTTGCAGTGGCAGTGGTCTGGCATATTGTCATCATATGAAGTAACATCTCATTTTTAAGGATACTTATGACCTTGTTAAATAGCAGTCCAAAAACTGTGTGGCTTGTTTTGATTTTAACCAAAGTTACAGCTGCCTAGCTGGAAAGCAGTCACTTTCTCTTATTATGACTAGTTCTTCAACTTGTACTGTTTTAAATTGCCTGCAATTAGCATATTTCAACCTTATTTTTAGGTTTAAATTGCAGTGTGAGAGTGTACTCTCCTCTTAGCTAATTAGTGCTATCAAGGAACAGTAGGTTACCTCATTAGTACCATGTGCATTTAATTAAAGAAGAGAAAATTGGAGTTAACCTCATAGTTAATATTTTCACAGAGTGCTACAATGCCAACACCTTCAATTGGAGTCACACCCCTGTGTATCTAATTATGCACTGGTGCCAAATAAGGTTAGCAAGGGCACTACAAGGCTGTTGACAAAATAATTTAGATGAAAACGTGTTTGGTGGGTTCTGACAGTAAAATATAACTTGATTGTCCCCCCCAGTGCTCATCTGCCAGCATCAGGTGACATCCGCCTTCACAAGAAAGAGAAGGAAAGGCATATTTGGGAAGCCATCTTTTTTTTTCCTGTCTGAATTAATGTTGTTGCTATCTTGAAGAAAGTGACATATATTCAGCTAAAGCATATACAATCTGTTTCTTAAACAGAGCCCCGGAACTTCAGAGATGAATTTGAAAAGAATTATTTATAAGATGTAATATTTACATGCATCAAACTACTACAAATACCCCCTGACACCCTCGCCACGTCCCTCCTTGCTTTTCTTCTTTCCTGGTACAATTATAATTTCCCTTGTGTATTTTATGAATGGGGATCATCCTTTCATATCATCCATGAAGTCTAAGGATGTGTTGTCACATGGTCTATTCAAATGCAGTGTAATCCTTTTGCCCTTCAGACAAAATCTTTGAAATGTCTCATGCTACTTAGGCAAAAAAAAAAATGGCATTCAATACCATTTTATCAATAAATAATCACTTTTACAGATAAAATACAAACTGTACTTCTGATATAAAGTAGCTTTCAATGCAAATGGGAAAATTCAACAGGTTTTAACAGATATTATGGTGTGCTCTCCATAGTCTTAGATGTGTTCAAGTGAGAATAGCAATAGTATCGTAATGCATAACCAAGACAGTTTAGCTGAAGAGATGATTGCTATTGTTCTCATAGCTTAAGGCAAGGAATTCATGTTATTTGGTAATGGTTATAACTGACTAGAAGTCATCGGCCAGCATTCCAAAATGAGGTCAAGATAAGTAGGACAAATAGCATCATATGCTAAAGAAATTAGTGTTTATAGCTATATAAAAATACTTATAAATAATAACAGTAATTCCATCTTAGGAGATAATAAAGGAAGGGAATCAGGATTTTTTTTCTCAGTGGTTCATTTATTATTATTCCACTGTTCAACTTCACATCTACCAAATTTTAAAAATCTATGGGTATCACCTACAAACCAATGCTAGAATAGTTAATTATCTTAACCTACCAATATTTTGCTAAACTTGACTGATAGTGCACATTTTTATCACAAACCCTAAACCTAAAACAACAACAAAAAAAGCCAACTCCTGATTCTCTTTAATTTAGGAATTGCTTCCAGAAACCAAAATTATGTGTCTGTGGTCACTCTCCTGGTGACAGCTATCCTCACAACACATTTGCAGCAAGTTCTTTGGGCTACTGGAGATTCAGCAGCTAAGTGCAAAGCCATGTGCCCAATCCTACTACACAGAGCAACTAGAGATCCAGCAGCTAAGTGCAAAGCCATGGGTCCAGTCCCACTACACAAAGCTCTAGAAATTTCCTATACACCAGATCCTTCCATCAACACCAATCATGAAGGGACAAGTTATGTTAAGATACAGGTGCAAGGATGCAGGCTTTCTGCTCCCTCCTGTTTCCACTTCAATCATGGTTCATCAGACATACAGTCCAGAGTTCCTATAAATTGGTATCATTAAAATCCACTTATATGTAAAGTTCATAGCTTCAAGACACTTTTCTTGGAAGTTTAGGAAAAGCTTGATGAGAGATGATGGAAATGAATGTGGAGATGATAGATGATAGATGGGATATATATATATATATATATATATATATATATATATATATATATATATATATATATATATATATATATATATAGGTTTTTCGAGACAGGGTTTCTCTGTGGTTTTGGAGCCTGTCCTGGAACTAGCTCTTGTAGACCAGGATGGTCTCGAACTCACAGAGATCCACCTGCCTCTGTCTCCCAAGTTCTGGGATTAAAGGCGTGCGCCACCACCGCCCGGCTGGTTAGATATATTTTAGCAAGACATTACTGCACCCTGTTCTAAAAGTTTACAAATAGTAAAATTGAAGCGTCCAGCCGAGGACTTTATATAAAGCTGTTCCATGGTTCTTTTCAGTATGGATACTTCCTGTATTCTTCCAGAATCCTTAACTGTATGTAAGATTTTTAACTTGCTTCCTTATGAATGGATGGATCTATTTAGTCTTAGTAAGCCAGATCATTTCTAAATTTACTCATTCAAAATCTATTTTTACTATCCTATATATTCTATTTCTATCTCAAAGTTGCTAGAATTCAATTTAATTAAGATTTGTAAACAAATAATCAATGTCCTTTCTGGTGAAGAACTACGATTTCCTACTATATGTGTTAGGAGATATTCTTGTAATTAGAGTTTCTAATTCTGGTGATTCACTGTTATTTATTAAAAGGTTTTCAAGGTTTTATTCGGTCCTTAGACAAACCCAGAAGAAGAAATGGCAATAGAGTACAAGATTTTGGAAACACAGTGTGGAAGATGGATAATGGCTTTTGTATGTAGACCTTCTGTGATAATGTTTGACGTAGGACTCTTTTTAACTCTAAAGTGTTTGCCTCTCCTTATAGTAATATTTGAAAAAAAAAGCAAAATAAATAAATGAATAGAATGGGGGTTATGTTTGTTGAACTGCTGTGAGTAAATCTATGTGAAAGTCTAAAACATAAAGAATTTATAATTATTCTCTTCATATTTTAAGAGATTAATACATTAAAGTTTGCATTCAATACAATTATAATCTCTCCTTAAAAAGAAATGATCAACCCAAATTTGTCCTAAAAGAAAGGGGGAGGGTGTCTGAAGGTCTAGTGAGATGATTCACTGGGGAAAAGTGTCCCTGGGACTCATGTGGTAGGAGAGAAGAGTATCCTCCACTGTCCTCTGACCTCATGGATGCACTATCCACCTGCACTCATTGGTGCACGTATGCACACACACATGCACACACACACACTAATGAAATAAAATTTGGAAGGAAAATATACCTTTAAAAATGGGACAATTGGTGACACATTTTTTTAAAGAAAAGTTTTCATTACAGTGAAGACTGAAATAGACTTCGTAACAATAGTGTTTATTATTTTAAGACTCCATGTTCTCGAAGAGAAATCTATGAATCCAGTCTTCGTATTCTCAGAATAAAAATGTTACATGGTTGGGGCTGCAGAGATGACTTGGAGGCTAAGAGTACCTGCCGGATTTCGCAGAAGACCCAATGGTCTTCCCTCCTAGTCAACCATTGGCTGCCAGCACCTGTATCAACTGGCTCACAACCTCTCATCAATCCAGCTCCAGGGGATCCGTCAGTGTCTGCACTCAGTTACCCCTCCCATAATTAAAATAAAATTTTTAAAAATTAAAGTGAACATAGTGCCTGTACTAGCTGGTTTTGTGTGTCAATATGACACAAGCTAGAGTCATCAGAGAGGAAGCAGCCTCAGTTGAGGAAATACATCCATGAGATGCTACCGTAAGGACATTTTCTCAATTAGTGATGAATGAGGGAATGGCGCCCACGGCAGGTGGTGCCATCCATCGGATGCTGGTCCTGGGTTTAATAAGGAAGCAGGCTGAGCAAGAGAAAGGCAAGTCAGTAAGCAGCTCCCTCCATGACCTTTGAATCAGCTCCTGCTCCTGGATCCTCCTTTGAGTTCCTGTCCTGACTTCCTTCAGTGGTAAACAGCAATGGGGAAGTGTATGACAAACAAACCCTTTCCTCCTAAACTTGCTTTTTGGTCATGGTGTTTGGTTGCACCAATAGAAATCCTAACTGAGACAGTGCCCTATAATCCACCAAGAGCAATACTCAATATGTAGCCCAAGTTTGTGATCTTTCCTACTGGTCTTTCCTATGTCATGACAAGTTGTCCTTAGATACCTTGAGTACCTGTCTGAACAGGAGTCTGGAGTGGTCCTGTGTGTCACTAAGACAGAAACTGTGCCTTGGAGTTGGTGATGGCTCCTTGGAAATGGTGTCCAGGATCTTTGCAGAGCATGGGCCAGGGACTAAGCACAAGTACTTAATACTTAGTCACTTGGTAAATTACAGCAGGATGCTTCTTAACTTCACAACACAAAGCCAATATTATTGAAATATTAAGTTCATGCTTATTTCCATTAATTGAATACTTGATATAAACTTTTTCTGATTAAAATGGCTATAGAATGCCATTAAAAACCAGGAAACAACCTTAAATAAGTGTTATGCATTATTCCTGTGTAATACATATTGCTTTCTTTTGGAAACAATTTTATCTTTTGGGATCAATTTTAAAGTTTCAAATATAATTTTTTATCTAAAAAAATCATCCTTTTAGAATTTAAGTTTTAAATTCTATATTGTAAATTGGAACTAATTCTGATCATTATAGTTTCCCGGTGGGCTGAAAAAAAGAAAACTCACAGAAAGACTACAGGAGGCTTTTTAAAGTCAGTCACAATCCTTTGCCCCGCACGTAACTGGCATTTATACGAAACTGTAAATCAAGGGAATCATTTTTAATTTTTCGAGCCCCTACATAATACGCATCAATGTCTTAATTTAGTATTACACATATATCTGTGGTTCAATTTTTCTAATAAAAATGTAAAATTTGGCAGAATCTTCAGAAATTGGTTTCAAATTGACAAGTTCATTTTACTCTTTTCTTTGAAAACATAACCCTTTGTGTTGATTAACAAAACTGAAGTAACTTATCATGTATTGCAAGGGAGAAAGGTCACAATTACTGAGTATAGATTAAACCCTAGTTGCCTTATAATGTTAGATAATTGTTACTAAACACAGGCAAGCTCTCTATCATACCACTCTCTTCCATGTATGAAATTATGTCAAAATATGTAGTACAAATACATTTAATGTGTTGTCTCTGCTTTGGTTTATTAGTACCCATCAGACATTTGCTTTCCTCTGAATTTTGTACATATCTAGCAGCATAGTATTGAGTAACACAGGTGTGGTTTTCATCTGTTTACTATTAAATAGACATGTATCTACCAGTCTATTGCAAAACTGGGCAGTAATTGTATTCTTTTAGATAATATTTACCTGAAAATTGTAATTTAAAATTTTGCTCCTCTCTTGTTGTTAAATCTTTACTGTCGATAAGTTGTATATTTCTTAGGAGTAACCACGTAATATCTTTATTTTTTAAAAATATTTATTTATTTATTTATTTATTTATTTATTTATTTATTATGTATACAATGTTCTGTCAGTGTGTATGCCTACAGGCCAGAAGAGGGCACCAGACCTCATTACAGATGGTTGTGAGCCACCATGTGGTTGCTGGGAATTGAACTCAGGACCTTTGGAAGAGCAGGCAATGCTCTTAACCGCTGAGCCATCTCTCCAACCCCCGTAATATCTTTTTATTACAATGAATTCGTCACAAAGGAACCACATCGATTTCAGGGATTATGGGACCAGAATCGTCAGAAGTTGCTGATGCTTGCTTTTTCTACCTGTGTTATATTTTCAAATTTTAATTTGAAAAAGTTGCCACATATTTTGATTTTCATCTGTAAATTTTTTTATAAAATGGCTTCGTTTTCTCGTCAACAGATATTCCTGGTGTACTTCACAGCCTTTTAATTTTGGTACCGTCAAAATCCTAAATCTCTAGCACAAGATAGTAGGTGAAGTTCACTAGTGTATAAAGATGCCCTGTTGAAACCTCATCTATCCAAATGACCTCATTAATCACCTACCTGCAGATCATCTCATTGTTAGTCTTGCCTACAGGTTTTTTACACCTCAATGAGCACTGTTTTACATAGGAGTCTGCCTGTTAGCTCGAACTGCTATGGCAATTATGCTGAATGCTTAGGGTCTTCACTTTGGGTTCTTGTTTCTAAAGCCTTTAGCACTGGATCAAATGGAACTTTTGATGAACAAAATATATTGGGCCTATAAACTGAATATGAAACTAGGCCTGCAGTGGCCCAGTTGGGCTATTTCCCATTCTTACTGAGTGACGTGAGCTGAATTTGATCTTTCCTTCCACAGCTCTTTCTGGACTGTGATTGCTTACTGAATGATAAATTTTGACGAAGATTACATTTTTTTAAAAGGAATCTTGTTCTTTTTCAGTTCCAATAATCCATTCTCTGGGCCGTAGTGCCACTGTGTTCCTCTGAATTGTTTATGTCTGCCTTTAGCACTTGATGGTATCACAACATTAGGAACTAGGTTGTCAAAGCTACATAATTCCTAATGTTTTGTCCCTTGGTGTGTGATAAATATGTCACTGGAAGACTTTAGAGTATTTTAAAGTAGTGTGCATATAGTTTTATCTAAGATTCTGGAATAAGTTAACTAAAAATATATTGTAATATTTTTCTAGAATTAAAAATAATTTTCTAGAACAACCTTTTCTTTTTTATGTTTTTATTAATTCTTTTAGTTTTTTAGTTATAACATTATCATACTATTTCTCCTTCACTTTCCACCTCCTAAACCCTTTATATCTCCTTCCTTGCCTTCTTTCAAATTCATGGCCTCTTCTTTTAAATTGTTGTTACATCCTCATTTACTGTTGGTGGAATTACAAAGTAGTACAGTCATTATATAAAACAGTACAGAGAATTCTCAAAATTCTAAGTCTACCATATGAACAACCTTCTTTTGAAACCTGTATCACAAGATTAAAAACTATCCGTATAAAAGTATAGTTTTATATAGCTTTATTTATATATATATAATGAAGCATTGCAAACAAGATTGATATCTACTAAATGCTTCGATGGTTGTATGCTATAGTTATTCAGTAAAAACTAAACCTCATGATAACAAAGTATTTCAAACCTATTTCAGCTGATTTTGTGAACATTCTAAATGAATAACACTGTGACCACATTTAAAGCTATAATTAACCTTATAAATGCTTCCTCTGAAACAGAATAAAGGTTTCTATTTCTAAAAAGCTTAGCTGCTGTTGATGTACCGTTGCTGATGAATCTTTTACTTTCTTGGTGTAATTCAAGATAATAGCAATCATCTTTGCACACCTCACTCAAATGAGATGTAGGTCTCTGGACTTAGTTTCTTCTTGACACCTCTCCTAAGTGATTGTTTCTCACCTTCTGTTTTATTGCAATATATGAGATTGCCCTGAATCCTCTTAATGTTGGCTCCAAGAATGACCAGTAGCAGAGCACTGTCAATGGAGAATCCTCTTTGAAATGTATAATGAATAATTTACTTCCCTTGATGATTTGCTTAAACATTACTAAGGCAGAAATCAGGAACTGATGAAGGGATTATTTATTTAGTTATCTGGTTTTGTTGTTGTTAATATATTTTTCATCAAATAAATTGATACACACACTAGAATATGTATGTGGCAATAATGTGAATTTGTGATGCCTATTATAACACATAGTAATTTTGCCTTTTATATTTTAACATTATTTGTAAGAAATCATTAGTAGTAGTCTCTATACACATGAAAGATAATCTACATTAACTTCTAACAATTCATCTTAATATTCTTGAATATTTCTAAGTGTTACTTAAATATCCATGTTTTCTCATTTTCATTTGCATTTCTATCCCTTGTATATTTTGTATCTTAGTTTAGTATACTGATTAACAAAAGACACAGAAATAAGGCACGTCAATATGTAATTCCTCATGATAGGCACATGCACACATGCACACACAAACACACATGCATATCTAAATGATCACTTATGCAAAAGTATGTGCATGCATTTTTATTGAGCTCAATTTGCAATTCAGTTTCTTTTATCTTATTAAAGTTACATTTTTACATTTGTGATTTTCATTAGGTAAATGAATTGTTTGTTATGCAGAAGGGTAACATATTATGGCAAGGAATTTTTTTTAGTGCTGATACAGTTGATTTAGCAATATATTTACCTCAAAAGAATTTGCACATAACTACATTTTGCACATAATTTCAATGTTGCCTTTAAAGCAACACATGATTTTATAGTATTCTAACTTTAACCTAAAAAATGTATGATATCATTTTAATATTTAGGCAGAGGAGTTCACAAAGCTTATTGATACCAGTATTTGGTTATACAATAATTATTGAATGTGTAACTTGTAAGGGGAAATAACAGTAGATTTTTAATTAATTGTATTCTTTATAATAATGAGAATAGATTTTGTGCAAAAAAAATCATATGACTGATACAAAAATAAAGTGTTTTATTTTAAATTATTTTGAATTTTACAAGATTAAGGATTTTGATATCAAACTTTATTCATATGTGGTACCAAGGTAATTTCACAGTCCTGTTTCTGATCCCCAACTAAAAAAGATGCTATGAGGTATTTGACAGTATTTGTCAGAAATTATTTTCCCTTAGAGGCAACCAACTCTATACAACATGAATTTAAAATTTCAATATTATAGATTAATATCACAATAACCCTAACTTTCCTTTAGAACCTGATGTATATGTATTTAGGCTGACTAAAAGCTAACAATATTCTGTAATAGTTAAAGAAGTATCTTATGAGAAGTTACAGCAATGGGGAGGCATCTAGAAAACCTCTCTAAAACTGTGTGTTTTGAGACAGGGTTTCCCGGCATAGCCTAGCTGTCCTGGAACTTGCTCTGTTGTCCAGGCCTGCCACAAGTCATAGAGATCCACCTGCCTCTGCCCACTGAGTGCCATTCTCTGTTACTGCATTAGACAAATTAAGAAAAGTGGATGTCTCTTTAGCATGCATTTTTATCCTAAACTAACATCATTTTGTAACTAAAAGTGCCATTTTGATTTATCTGCTTCTATCAATTTATTTTATCTTTTTTAAAGCAATGTAAAAGAATCAAAAAGATTTCCTTAATCACTCACTGTTATTCATTGGATTTAAGAAAGAGTGACAGGCCGGGCGGTGGTGGCGCACGCCTTTAATCCCAGCACTCGGGAGGCAGAGGCAGGCGGATCTCTGTGAGTTCGAGGCCAGCCTGGTCTACAAGAGCTAGTTCCAGGACAGGCACCAAAGCTACAGAGAAACCCTGTCTCGAAAAACCAAAAAAAAAAAAAAAAAAAAAAAAAAGTGACAGGTGATCAATCGGTCCTTTAGTCTTAAAAATTAGCCTGAAGGTGTTGGGTTTTTTTCAGGTTGTAATCTAATATTGATTCTCTGTATCTGTCACAAAAGATCATTCTTTATGCATTGCTAAACATATTTAACTGAGAAATGATTTTAGCATTAGGTAGGTACTTGATCACTTTAAATTTACCATACATATTACTTGGCTACTTGTGGTTTATTTGGAAGAGACTTCCAAGGTCTTAATAAGGTCTCCATGATAACTTTGCTTACAGGTGAGGTTTTTGAAAGACATCATTCAAGGATATTTCCAAGATATCCTCAGAAACATTTTAGTATGGGTTATGAAATTACAGACTACTGGTTTATTGCTTACTTTTGTTTATTAGAATTCTAGTGAAATGGAAAGGGAATGGGTCCAGATGAGAGGGAATGTGGGGGTGAGGACTGGGAGGAGTAGAGGAAGGGGAATCCATAAGCATAAAAAAATTATGTAAGAAAATAATCTCTTTTCAATGAAAGGAAGAGAAGAAGAATTTCAGCTGGATGAAAAAGGCAACATTTTAAAAGATATATATATATATATATATATATATATATATATATATATATATATATATATATGGTTGCCAATGTGTGGAAGAAAAAGTCTAATGGTAAGAAGTTTTACTCCCTTCCAATAAGTATCTTCGTGCAGAATACGTAGTCAAGAATGTTCAGTTGTTTGTGAAAGAACAAATACTGAGAACTTCCTTAGCTTCCAGGTAGCTTTTTACCATGCATCACATAAACATAATATTTTATCTACTAAAGATAAATGGTTTGTGCTTCTTACATGCTATCTTGTTCTTGAAATACTCAAAAATCCTAATAAAACAATTATTTGTCTGACATTGAAATAAATGGCATTTAATATGCAAATTCTAAAATAGATGCTTAGATTGAGCAAATGAAACATTCACATTCATAACATATTGCCTTTGTCCTATAAAATAAATGTATAACACTTATAAATTTATTATGTGATGCTGTGGCAGTGAGCACAGGGCTTAGAACACTATTGAGTATCCATGGCTCTAAATAAATCCTACAAACATCTGGAGTGAGCAGTTCTACCATTGTTAACTTAGTACGTACTGTTTTGTTACTGATGCCATCCTAGGATAAATGATGTTCCTATCAATCTTTTTCTTGACTTGGACATTCTTTAATGACTGATTGGTGCCTTCTGCATAAAGCTTTAACAACTTGTAATTATATGCAGACTCCCAAACAACGACTGATGTTTTTCCCCCCAACTCTTATTTGTTATTAGTTCACAGACATTGGAGGCAGTCATATTTTTTTTTCTCAGAAATCCATATTCCTTTTCTATCTCTGCTGCTCACTTTTTTATCTATTCTACTTATCAAACTGTATGTATTATAAAGGTCCAACTCCATTACCATCCCACAGGATTCCTTTTTCACTGATATAGTTCATGGTGAATGCATGCAAATGTACATACACAGGAGCATACACACACACACACACACACACACAATATGCTATACAGAGAACCAGCAGCCAGTAGTCAAACTCTCTCTCTCTCTCTCTTTCTCTCTCTCTCTCACACACACACACACACACACACACAATATGCTATATAGAGAACCAGCTGCCAGTAGTCAAACTCTCTCTCTCTCTCTCTCTCTCTCTCTCTCTCTCTCTCACACACACACACACACACACACACACACACACATACACACGAATGTACATGTATGCATGCATTTATGTTTCCACACTGTTGCAACTTTTGGTTTTCAGTTGATTTTTTTTCTTTTTTTCTATGTTTATCCTCCTAGCAGTTTTAGATTCACAATCAAATATAAGTTTCTGAGATGAAAGTAAGGGATTTTCATGGTTGTTGTCCCACAGACTTCCATTGCCAACATCCTACCAGATGTGTTACCAGTGAAGAGGAGTAATGACACTTCATTCTCACAACAGTCCATGAGTTTACACAGGTTCACTCTTAATGCTGTGTATTCTGCGACTTTGAGGAAAGGTGTGGTTGCATGCATCTGTCAGGGTAGTGTCTTATGGAGGATTTCACTACCCTACGGTCATCTGTGCTCTACTTCTTTATCATTTCTTCCTTTCTGAATCTTAACAAGCACACCAGAAGAAATTTTTTTATAATGAAAGTAGTCCCCATTATTATGGAATGAAGTTTGAAGGTTAAGTCTGTGGGATGGAGAGAAAGTAAGTTAGTAGGTTTGACAAGAGTCTTTCAGCAGACATGGCAGTGACTAGAATGGTCAATCAAAAGGAACATGTAGGAATGATAAGTAGCATACAATGATCTTAAAAATTCTTATAAGGAAGAAGAGAAGACGATGACTTGAACACGAAAGAAAACTGAGGGTCTTGAAGAAGAGGTGGCACCAGAGGGGAGGAGGTCAAGATGTGAAAGTTGACTCGGGGAGATAGCTCAGTATAGGAAGAATTTGTGTAAGTGTGAGAACCTGTGTTCTCCCAAACTAATGTCAGACATGGTCTATAATCCCAACACCCCTGCAGTAGGATGAGATATGGAGAACCACATGAGCACAGGAAACAACAAAAGACAGTGTCTCACACAACATGAAAGGTGAGGACCATACACAGGGTCTTCTGACCTCTGTATACCTCCCCTGGCATGCGCATGCCCACACTCATACACTCTCACACAATGTGTACACACACACACACACACACACACACAACACTGAGAAAGTGAGAGAGAGAATGCAGAAGGAAAGAATGACTTGAAGAGGTCAGAAAAATAAGAGTAGAGGATGATGACACCGGACATATAGGTGAAGATGACCTGTAAAAGAAATAGAACCCCACCATCCTTGGACCTTGGTAGAATTAGGAGAAGTCTCCCCATTGTAGACTGTCTCTACCACAGCATTCGGTAAATCTGTTCGTACCTGTGAACACTGTAATATCCTTCTCCAAGTGGCAGCAAATTTGAGGTTGAACTTCGTATCAACTTTTAGGAATTCCTAAATGTCACAGACCATGGAAAAGATGGAAAAGCAGTGAGCACAGTTGTTAGAATGTTCTATATGTCACATCTTTTCCCACTCATACTGTATTTGTTACACTTAATGCTATTACTAGTTGAGGGAATGATTACTCACTAGAGTTAAACCTTAGCAATATGTTCCCATAAATGACTCTAATAGCTCAGTCACACATGAACATCCTTTCCCTCCAACAGTCACAGTGGATTAGTACAACTCTGAAGAACATTAATTATTTTATGAGACATTTAGATACATTAAGATTGAACTTCTGAAGTAATTGGTTAATTTTTAGTAATTAATAAAATGAAAATTTTCCTTTTCTCTGAAAATCCTTTAATGAAAACAGAAATTGTAACAGAAATAAAATAAATGCAGAAATATTATGATAGTCTCTCTTTCATTGTATTACCAGTTTGAATTAAAAGAGCAACCTACGAATCAAACACATGAAGCTGCCCTTATAGGCTTATTTAACTGTTTAAATCTGGCTTGTCCCTACACAAACCATAATGCAAACAGAGAAAAGGGTTGACAACCTTGAATCAAAAGCCTTCCCATCTGTGTTTTTATAAAACCTGAACAAAGTACAAGGATAACAAAACAGATAACAAAAGACACAAATGGGCCCTTCATCTCAGCGACCAGAGTTGAAAATGCTTCCTTTACCCTTCTTCCTGAACATTCTAAGCTTTTGAGTCTTGTATGCAAAGTTCTATGTATACTCCCGTAAGTTTTCTTTGCATAGTGTCTGATTCCAATTCTTGACCTTCTATTCAGTAAGTCCACATTAGGCTTCTTTTCCCAACAAATGGCCCGAAGAATAGATTTATTTTTACATTGAAGACTGATAATAATAAATTGCTCTTCTCAAAGCACTGATGACCTCCTCGTTGCAGAGAATTCTTGTTTAAGTGGACCTGATATATTATATATTCAAAATTTGGTGACTTGCATTTGGGATTATAAGCCTCCACATATTTCTATCGTGAACAAGTAGTTATTTGATGATTTTTACTGAGGATAAGTCATTTTAACCTTCTAGTTAACATCCATTCTATCCCTCATCTCAGTGTGTTTTGAGGCCCTCCAAATGGAGTTACTAGAGATTTGGTCAAATGGTCTGGGTCATTAGAGCCCTATACCTTTGCTGTGGCAGAAGCCCACTCTGGGGAGAAGCTGCCCATGGCAGCAAGGCATCTATACCCATTACGACCGAGTTTTCTCTTGAGAAAACAGCACACCTGTGTAGTAAGATTATCTGTCCAGTGTCACAAGTCAGAAAATGAGTGAGTCAATGTAAAAGTGAGATGTATCTGTATCTAGCTCCAAGGTGCTTTTTTAACAGTGTGCTATCTCTGGTGCTTTCTGAAGCTTTTTACTTTTTCTTTTAACCTCTCAGAACAAACATCAATTTGAGGTGCTCCTCCTAGTCCCATGTCTGAGAATGCAGAATATGAGAATACATGGGTCCCTTCCCTAATACCACCAAAAATAAATCAAATAAGCTTGTTTTGTTTTTAAGTCTGTTTCTGGAAAAAAAAAAATCTGAAAATGGTTTGTGTATTCGAATGTTCTTATTCTTCTTTTGTTTCCCACCTTCTATAAACCATGAAGTTTTTGGCCCCAGCCATTTCAAGCCGAATGTAGAAAGGGTTAGAGAACCACTAGGTATTGCTCTAATTCATGATTTTGACAATTTGAGTATTTATATTCTCACCCAACCCACACTGCCTGTGTTTCCTCCATCACTTTATACATCATTGTCTTTCTTGAACCAACATTTTACTCCTTTTAACACCTCAGCCCATCTTATAGGCTGTAGGACTTATGGAACATTCCCAAGTCTGCTGTTTGTCTGAAATCGCCTGCTCCTGCCATGAGTCTTGTTAGTTATTATTTTTAACCAATTTTCAAAAATAATTGAATCTTCATCCTGCCTTCAATAGGTCTACCCTTTTTTCAACCTTCTGTGCCTTGGTCCATTTCCTCTTTCTTTGCAGTAACAGAATATATAGAACTCTCATTATATTTGGCTAATAATCTCATTGTATGAGAGGGAAAACACCTGTCTTCTTCTTTGGTTATTTTTGTTTGTTTGTTTTTTCTTTGCTATATTTAGAGTACCTCGGGCTCTGTAGGATCCAGTCATAGACCCGAGATCTTATTTTCCCAAGATACATATTGAGAAATGCTCATTGACTTTTCTAGATCAATCAGTGCTCAGGACTCAGTAGGGATTTTTGGTGAAAACATTTTATTCAGCTTATGTGCAAATTTTCTTTTTCTTCTCAGCTATAAGGCTTATTCTAATTGTCTCCTTTATGATGCAAGTGCGCTTCTGAGGGAAAACACAATAGTAAACAAGAGTCACCCACAAAAGTTTGCTCACTGAAACTTCTAATGGTAGATTTCTGTCTTATGGATCAAGAAATTTTTCTCTAATATGTAGTGATTTTTTAAAATAATGATACATTAAAAATGAATAGATCATTTCTTAACTCTGTTTTAAAGTTTATCTTTCCCAAGCTTTTTAGCAATCTGGACTCCTTGTTTCTGAGTCTTACCTTTAAATCTGATTTAATATTTAGTGAGTAGATCATACACTCTGTATTGCTTACAACTGTCAGGTTTTTTGACTTAGGATTAGTCAAATCAGGAACCATTGACACAGAGACTCTCTTTACAAGGTCTGCTCCATGAACTATCCTAAACCTGGGAATTGGCTAGAAATGTAGTTTCGTGGCTCCCCTCGTGGACAGCTAGATGGAAAACTGCATTTTAAAAAGATCTGCAGTCAATTGATATTCTCAGTAAAGTGTAAGAACTTTGCAACATATATGTATATACAGGTGGGCATTGCTATATGCCCAATGATAGTGTGCAAATGCATGAGCAACTTAGGAAAATATTACGATTCTTATAGCTTGCCATGATGTTTATTGTGATAAGTAAAAATCTCAGGAACATATTTCTCTGTATGCTCTGTAAGAAGGCTTACTTAACACTGTGATGTTAAAAAACAGTTTTCTATCATTAGTCTCTGATATGTACTATAAGTATTTCAGTGGTAAAGAGATTGTTTGTGGCATATAACAAGGATAAAGAGATTTGCTGCAATGTGAGTTATTGCAAGTATTTTTAGTGGTGTTTACTCTTCTATTAAAATTCCATTTATAAATACCTTATTATCATTTGTTAAATTAAATGACACTTTATGGAATGCTTGATGACTTTAGCTTGTGCATTAAATATGCACATATATTTTAACACTATTTGCATCTTATAAAGCACTTAATATTGACTCATCAAGGTGTAACTGCTTAACCACTTATTTAATTTTATTTAACTTTTGAACATTATTCATTTTAAACTGAAGAAAGTACTTCCAGATGCTGTGGTGTGAACAGAAATAATTTGTTCCTTAAATCAGAAGTTATGATATGCACCAGCATTTGATTAACTAAGACCATTGCAGGACACTTTCTCTCAAGAGCTCCAACAATACTTCATATAGCTAATTACACATTAGTTATTAAATTTATTTATTTTGCTTTTTAAAAAATTAATTAAGCTTGTTCTTTGACAATTCCTACTTTTATTTGCTGCATTCTGATTCCACTTTCCTCTTACCCTATCTGGGGGATTTGAATAAGAATGGCCCCCACAGGATCGCTTGTTTGAATGCTTAGTCACCAGGGAGAGGAACCCTTTGATAGGATTAAAAGGATTAGGAGGCGTGGCCTTGTTGGAGGAAGTGTGTTACTGAAGGAGGGCTTTGAGGTTTCTTTTAAAAGCCCAGTCTTTCTCTCTCTGCCTATGGACCAAGATGTAGCTCTCAGTTACTTCTCCAGCACCGTATCTGCACGCCATATGCTCCTTGGTATCATGATAATTGCCTAAGCCTCTGAAAGTTTGCAAGACCTCAATCAAACGCTTTCTTTCCTAAGAGCTGCCTTGGTCGTGGTATCTCTTCACAGCAATAGAACAACGACTAAGACATATTCTTATCTTTTTCCATCCCTATCAAGTCCCTCCTCCCAAGGCTCCCACCCCTGCTCCTTCCTACCATTCATACAGTACATGACTTTTGGTTTTGTCTTATAATCTGCTTTGTTTATCCTGGGCCTTGTGTAACATGGGATTGGAACCTCTATTGGTACCTGGTAGGCTTCTCAATGAATTTGCAGCTGAAGGCAGTGGTTTCCCCTCACCCTGAATTTATCAACAAAAAATATGGAAAGTCAGGGAACCCTCAGCCCTTCCTCCATCTGTTCCTGGCTGTTGACAGACCCAGGCTTGTGCAGGCCCAGTACAAGCATCTGCAGAAGCAGGGCATTTATAATTGCGATGGTTATATCTTTCCCGGAAGATAAAATTTTAAGTCATTCCCTGTATCTTTTGGTTTTTGCATTATTTCTTCTCTTTCTTCTGCAATATTTCCTGAGACTTAGAGGTAAAACTTAAATATATTTTTAACAACATGTTGCTTACTGTAAATGTCTTTTCTTGAACCAAAAACATACAATTCCTTGCTATTGAAATGCTCTTATAATATGTTCAATGTTCTTAGATTTTAAGTAATTCAGTGTGATGTTTGTGTGTTTTGTTTCTTTCTTCCTTATCTCAGCTCCATTGTTGAATGAGATTTGCGAAGACTTTGATAATACTTTGATAGAGTTTGACAATTGCATATTAAATGTTCCCAAGTGATAAGGAACATTTGTCACAACCCCAGAAGACAACATTTTTGCTTTTTTTAAAATATAATTTGAGCCTTTTTAAGTATCTTGAAAAAGAAAATATAACATTGTCCACCCTCAAAATATGTACAGTTTGTATTTTCCTTATTTGTTATGCTTTTAGGAACCTGGGGGAAAGGCCTTCTTTCTAATAACTAATAACAGTCAAGTGATTGGCTGTCACCTTAGACTTGTGACTGAAAGAATGTGAAGCATGTTTGTTGTAGCCTGGTTGACATCCAGTCTCAGCAACATGAAGGAGTTCTTATTTCCCTCCTACACAGGACATTTTGACTATCTCCAAATAGACACTTTTAACAATGAAATAAATTTTATAGTCTTAGATTCTTTTTTTAATAAACTAAGAGTGATATCCCACTGGATGGACCCTGGATGTTATAAAGAAAGATGGGAGTGTAATACAAAATACATTTAACATTGTAGTAATGAAAACATGATAAAGAACAGAGTTTTGTTTTTGTTGAGTTGTTAAAAAGTCTTCTATCAATATAAAAATACCTGAACTCACAAAGTTGGAAAATTTATTTTGGCTGATAATTCAGATTCTAGTTCCCAGTCATTTTGCCTTCTCCTGTGTTTTGAGCCCCATGATAGTACATCATAGGGACTTTTGGCAGAGAAAGCTAATCACCTCATAGGAACCGCAAAGGAAGGGAGATATGGGTAGGGGAAGGCAAAAATGAGATGGTGAGCACGGAGGCTAAGAATGGAGGATGAAAAGATGAGCAAAATTAGTAGGGAAAGGGATGGGGAGAGGCAGTCTGAGGTCTCAATAATCCTTCAAGGTACATCCTCTGTGACTTACCTTCCTCCTAGGAAGCCCGACCCACTCTGTACCACATGGGTCTCTAGCAAACATCACTTTGGAAAATATTCAGAATCCAAACTCATGATCCTTACCCCATTCTCCTGCTCCCTGAGTAAATTGCTGGTTTCTATTGTTTAAAACACTGTTGATTTTCCACTTACTCAGTTGCTGACTCAATGGATAAAGGAATGCAAGTCTGGCTAACAACATTTAGAGGTGGAATTAATACTCTACAGAATTGTGTAGGTTTCTTTCTATTTATAACTTCTCTCTAAGTGAGGAAAGATGTATTAATAGACAGACTGCATCCTTGGTCATCACATCATAAATTTCCAGATGGTGGTACTCCATGGTGGAGGTAGGCTTCTCATGGAAATCTGTAACCAGACTTGTAGTTACTGTTCTGTTCACCTCTAGCATTGCTGCTTCTACACTGAGGACTTTCTGCTGGTATTTTCAGCTGTATCTTTTCCATATTGTTTTGTTTGTCTACTCTTTCCTGTGCTCACTTTTTACCCACTAAAAGTGAAGTACCCTGGTTCATTGATGATAACTTGGTAACTTTTGTTTCTTTTTTCTTTTTTTTTTTTTTGCTTCTGTACTGTTATAATTTTATTGTTTTTAAATTTGGGTGGTTATCTTATCAAACTAATCCAGAAGTTTTTTAAGATATTTTGAAATAAAATGTTAACATAAGCAATAAAATATTTATGAACTTTAAACGTATCTGTGTCACGGCATACTATTTAACAAAGTTCCAACACCCTATTCTACCTGAAGTGCAGAGAATGCAGGGGCTTACAGAACGGAAGACGTCATGTAGGACAGGATGTACTGTAATCTCAGTCCTTGGGAGGTTGGGTCCAAGATCAACCTGGGCTTTAGAGTGAGACCATCTCAGAGAGCAGAGCAAAACAAACATCACATTTAGACCACGAAGTTTGCTAGCTGTTTAATTCACTTAGTTCAGGAAGTTTTGATTTCTATTAATAACTATGTGTATGACTTTTTCCCCCCTTCCCTAGTAGTAAAACTGTAACTCAAAGAAATTCTGCCTACAATCGAGTCTATCATAAAAATTTAAAGCCATGAACTTGGCCAAATGTTAGAAAGATGAGTTTTTCCATTTTAACGCACACCTCAGCAAACCCCGTAGCCTACAGCTTCTTTAGTCTGAATCTCCAAACGATGGATCAAAGACCAGAGAGGACCTCACAGGATTATGTCCATACAGACTTTTCTCAGACTGCCTGCAGGCTGCCTACTGGGGCCTGGTATTCACTTTGCAAGCTTCTTCCCAGAGTAGGTTAAATGTAAATGAAATGGACCGTGCAGAAGCATTTCTCACATGCAGATGTATGCAGAGAAGCATTTGAGCCATTTATGGCCTTTGAGGTCCCTTCTCACACTGAAATCCATTAACAATAGAATGTACCATATTTTAGAGCAGAAATGTATTTGGCAAGAGAATGTAGACTTTGTACAGAATCTGGAAAGTCTGCTGTTTCTGTTTGGCAGAGGAGAAAAATGAACAATAAATATGTAGAGAAAAGCAGGGAAGGGTAGGCATGTGTGTTTCTTCTTGACCATGAAGGACATGGTCAGTTGGGGTAATAATAGAAGCATAATTATTATTATGTTTTCACCAATGATAGTATAATTGTGCAATATAATCTAGGGAACTCAGAGTTTTATAAATCTTAGTAACAAAAAGCCAGAAAAATCTTCCTGATTAATTCTTTTCTTCAAAGTATTTTTTAGTATTAACACAAAACCTTTCCTTAAAATGCTTTTGTGCTCAAAGTAGTTCGGTTATCATTTTCCTTGTGGATATATTAATGATCTGCTAAAGTACTAATATGTACTTAATGTTTTTCAGACAAAAATAAAGGAAGTAAAATTCTACTGAGCTGAGAAGGTTTCTGTGTCACAGGTATCAGGCGGCCATCACTTTGACTTCTACGACATATGCACTCAAAATGCCTAACTTGAGTAGGTTTATAAATGTGTAGGTTACTAAATTTTTGGGCAATTTTAAATTACTCTGTGTTAATCAATCCAGTTAGCCCATAAATATCTTCCTAAAAGTAAATACCAAATATGTTTGAAGATTTTTTCCATCCCAACATCTTTAAGTTATATTAAGTTAGTGACAGTGCCCTGACTTTTAGTCACATTGAGCAGACGAGGACAGTGTGCTGTGATAGCCCTGCTGGCTTCAGTTATATTTTGAGTGGGCTACCCAAGAGTTGTATTTAAAGAGCCTTCCCTTTCTCTGTGTGTCAGCTTGTGTATTTACCATAAACCATGCATGCAATCTCAGGGAAGATACTTTATGTTTCTGTGCCCAGATCTCCATCTGACACAGCACAGAAGTTCTGTAGAGGTATTCTCCTCATTGACTTAAGTGCTATTTCCAAATATCTTCCCACCATTTTTGGCATTCTTGGTCATAGACTGTACTACAGTGATAGTATAATCTATTTCAAAACCATACTCAAGGAGAAATATAGACCTTACATAGCTGTTAAGCAGATGAAATGTGAATGGTATCACCAAATAGTTTAGTGTACTTTTATTTCATGTTGTAATTGTCAGTTAAGTTTAGAAGGCTATGTCTGGTGGTTGTGTTTGGAACAGGTTAGAAGACAAAAGTAACTGAGATGCTATCGTGGAAGTTCTTAACTATATGTGGGCATGTATAGAATTACTCTGTGATTGGATTCTGATAGGCCAAGTAATACAATGATTCTCTACATTCAAATGCATACTTGTATCTTTATTTTTTTAGTCTTTACTTAATGCCCTGGCTTCACTTACCATTTGCATTTCCCTTGCCAAAATTTCATTCTTTGGTAATTCAGACCTTTTATGTTTAGGTATGGTTAATTAAATATCAATTCTACTTTTTAATGGAATTTATTATTGAGAAACTATGTTGCTTTCATGTGAAACAGAAAAACTAATTTTAATTCATTATTTCAAGTCAATATTGAATTTACCTAGACCACTAAAGTCACCTCTTATGTTCCTTAAATATAAGTTAAAGCAATGCATGCCATAAGAAATAAAACTTCCCCCAAATATCAGATATTTTATGTAGAAAGACTGTTCTTAAGCAGATACAAATGAGCACTCTTCATTCCTATCACCTCACTGTCTCTCAAGGGACACCATCAGTCTATTGAAGCCATCACATCCTATTTTCTTTACTGATCTATTTTAATCCAAATCTGTAAATATTGCCCTCCTTCTTGATTAGCCTTTCTTCTCTACATTTACTTTCAAGTAATGGTAATAGTCTGTAACCACTTTTAACCTGTCCCTTTAGACGATCATGAATTCTACGTTTAAAGATATATTGTTTTAGAACAATGCACATTACAATAATACAATTACAAGAAACATATCTAAGATGAAAGTGACACAGAACTCTATTATGTTACAAATAGGCATTTTTGACACAGGCTTGATATCTCAGTGAATGTCCATTTGCCTCAAGTTTTTTTTTTTTTTTCAAATAATGAATTAGTTCTCATTTTTTGTTACAACAAATTGAGGCACTAAGTTCATCTCTGTGGGCTGAATAACAAAAGAGCTGAGGGGCACCTGAACTCCCCTTTGCTTTCTTTGTCTTGGTTTTGTTCGTGTAGTTACAAATGCATGCTTACTCCTGTTCTTTCACACCATATCAGTATATCAGTACATTCTTGAGGTTCGATGTACTGACTTTAAACATGATATAGTAATGGTTTCTTTTAGTTTTGTTTGTAGTTGATGTAAGACTCCCCCCCCCCGGGTTTGATGGGGTGTTCCTGTAATAAGAGTAAAGAGGCTGAGGCAGGAGGCTTGTGGTTTTAAAGCAGGCCTGGACTAGACCCTTTCTCGGATGGAAGAGAGAGAAGAAAGGAGAAAGGAGGAAGAGCCAACACAATCATTTAAGAGTATGCTATATACCTTTAATTTAAGCGATACTAAAAATCTTGAGTATCCCCCTAAAATGTTAGCTTTGAAAAAGTTGGAAGTTTACATTAGCAAACTAGAAAAGAAACAAAATAAAAGACTATCCCACTGTATACTTTAAGTATTCCCAGAAAAAAGGCTAAGTATATGTGAGCATGTATGTGTGAGTTTGTGTGTGTGTTTGTGTGTGTGTGTGTTTCTAAAACAGTGTGAACAATATATAAAGCAATAATTCACTAAATTACAAACAGCAGCATGTCTGCTCCTGGGATGCTAAAAAGGCTTTAAGTTAAAGGAAATTTCAGCTCTATTACAGACTTACTGCTCTCAGGGGAGGCTATAAGAGCCTAGTTATAAAATAGAAACATACATATTAAAATACACAGAATTAAAACTAAAATAACAATATAGTTAGTTTCTTGTTGCTTATCAAAATGTGGCTTATTTTAGCCATATATATATTAATGTTTATTCTCTAATGATAAGTTGGTTTTTATTGCTAAGTAATTTGTAATAATATCTATGTAATAATAATGTAATAATACATAAAATGTCTAAGGGAAATAAAAGAATTCTGACCTACCTATCAGATTTAGAGTATCCTGTGGGTTTGATGAGGGTTTCAGTTCAGGCAAATCTCCTTTCCACATTGGTCTACCTACCCAACACTTACCCCCACCCCAATTTAATTAGGTTGTCAATCACAGTTAGTGGCATCATACATTTCACAACTGCCTGGCCAGTGCTTTGTTTTAGCCAAGCTTGATAAATAGAAGGGTGAGTGAGTGCTCCCCTGAGGGAGTCAACACACTATCTGTGCTAGTGTTCTTACTTCCAGCCTTTCCCACTATTGCACAATATGAGTGGACAGAAAATGAATATGGTAAATTAAATGAAGCTGCGAAAGCAAAAAGTAGCAAGTCAGACACAGTTCTAGTCATGGGAGTGTTTTGAACACAAGCAGAAGTGGGGAATTAAACTTTGGCTCCAGCTTCTGGAAGGTGGCAACCATTCACGCCAAGGCTATATTTGCAAGAATACATACCTATTATTGGACACAGCTTCTAAAAAAGTCATTCTAAATTGAGGTTTCACTGAGTTTTCAAATACCATTAGATAAAGATAAATCTTCAATACATGAAACTGTGCCTATTGTCTATATTTATCATATAAAGATATTCTCCCAAGTTGTAAACTATCTGCAGAGAAGGGAACTCAGAGTCAAAAAATAGAAGAGAGTAATTTCTCTACCTTGTATTCAAAACAGTTCTACAGACTTTGAGACATTTCATCTTTGCAAATGGAAAGTGTGTATTATTTATTCCATAATAGACTAAATTGTGAAAAAACATCCTTCATAAGGAAAGGCTATCACTATAATTCATAAAACTAATTATATAATGTCTGATCATATTGACCATTCCTGCTTAATAACTGAGATGAAGGTGAAAATGATGTTGTTTTAATTTCTCAATGTTGATTATTATTGTTTTTGGTCATGAGCTTTACTGCATTGACTTCCCAAGTTATAATTAACTGCCACATACCTATATTAATTTTTCTACCTTTTAGGATCCCAGACAATTTCATTATTTCATTAGGCTTTCAATAATACTAAATATTCACACCTGAGTACAAATCCAGGCTCCGCTGAGGCAGTATTGGTATCAGAGCATTCTTCTTGAAAGCTTTTAGTATTATATAATGTGGGGTTTAAATAAATAAATATATATGTTTATATATACATAAAACTATGTGTGTATGTATCTCCTATCCTTGTATTTTTATCACAGTATGACTTGTCTTCTGAAAGTTATTCCTAACATTTGCAAGAAGTGGAAATGTATCCACAAATTCACATAGACACAGTAAGCAGAAGAGGTACTTGCATTATAAACAATGGAGGTATATTATACTATAGATACTTTACTTTTATCCACCACTATTTGAGTATCAAATTAGGAGCAAGTGCATTGTTTAGAATCACAGGAAAAGAAACTATCAAGGCTGATCCCCAGAAAGTTATTCTATGTAAAAACAAAACAAAACAAAAAGCTTAAAGATCAAGAAGCCTGACCATACAACAGTGAAGTCAATGCCACTGCTGTCCAGCTGATATGCGACCATAACAAGACAGGATTTTAGAGTGAGGGCATTCAGGGTAATTTGTCTCATACGTGACAACTGAAGTCCACCTAAAGAAGGATCCTAGAGAACTAAGACTAATACTTAACCAAGACATGGAGCAGAAAATACAGCTAATTTCAGCACACAAAGGTTGCTGAAGAAATGGGAAAATTTCCCTTAATGTTAAAGGCTCATTCCACATCTGAGCGTCTCCTGCTGGTGTCGGGTTCAGGCAGTGGTCTGGCCACATCTTACAGAGTGCTGATACAGCCACTTTGTACACGTATCAGAAGTATCTCACTTTTCCCATATAATCGAACTCAGAAGTCCTGATTCCTTGTACGTGTGTGTGTGTGTTTGAGAGAGAGAGAGAGAGAGAGAGAGAGAGAGAGAGAGAGAGAGAGAGAGAGAGAGAAGCCCCCACTGATCACTTTGTTCTGCTTCTGCAAATTTGGAGTTTGTTGTGAGCCTTACTAAATGTCTCCAGGCATCAGAGACTGAGAAAGCAGTGTCCAGAGCAGAAACAGGAAGCTGGGTTGACACTATTTTGGTTACCTATATCTGGTACCATTTCATTGTGCAAAAGCACATGAAAAATATCTAGGAAGTCAGATGCCCCCAAGAGAGAATTTTTGAAGCAAGTCCCTCTTGGGCTGATTATAAGACTAATCAGCCATTTATCAAGCAAGCCATTATGTATCTGACCATATGAATAAACATAATTCATGCAAATATAATTTATGTTAAATACATTCTTGAGTTATTATGCACAATATTTTCTTCATCAAAAATCAGTGACCAAAAGTGCACATATATTTGCAGTAATTCTTTTCAGCATTTTGAATATTCCATTTTCCTCTTGCCTTTGATGAAAGACTGGCAGCTTCTCTGATTAAGTTCCTCTCCAAACATATCTCAGGCATTTGGAAGAAGGTTATTTATTTCCAAAGATATACATTGAGATGTTATTATCAATCTGGTGTGTAAGATTTTAACAGTATTTCAGATTTTATTCTTTTAACAAAGCTTGGCAGTCTAGAAACACAATCCTGTCCTGGGCTCATTAATAAACAAATTAGAAAGCTACAGTCTCAGTCCTGACCTCAGAGGTACCCATTAGTGACTTTTCTCCATTGTACTGTGATGTAATCACAGGCACTGAAGTAGCTGACCATTTTCTTTGTTAATCAGAAATAATTCAGAATCATTACAGTTCAAACACAAAAGCCCATGTGTTTATTTTTTCATGTATAAAGGAAAATTTAGAGCTCTTCCCTTTTCTCATATTTTGAAGATGCATATTTTAGATCACAGTCGCAAATATGAAATATTATTTTTGTACAGTCTTTTAGAAATGAATAAATTCATACAAATCTTAAAGTTAAAATTACAAAGATGGAGATGAGAAAGTACACAGTGCCATAGTAGGTATGTATGATATAAGTCTAATTCTACCTGAAGTCTGGAGGTTCTTCTGAAATAGACAGGTATTCCAGTGAAGGAGAATTCACTCAAATATCCTATTATAATTCCGTTGAAAATACTTTAAACCTTCTTTGCAAACATGATACTCTCATCTGCAGATGAAAGAGATTTATTTCAATGCTGCAGGAACTCAATCAATTCTCAAGCTTCTAATTTTTTTCTCCAACGCATTAGGATGTGTCATTACATACTGAGATTCCGTAAAAGAATCTGATGCTCAGATATCACCATAAATTCTGGCAAAGACGACAACTATATTTTATTACTAAAACAAAGCCCTTGCGGGCTGGGTAGCTAAGTGCTGCTATGCAATTTGTGCTCCACACGGACACATAGGTCACATGGCATTTGGGTCCCCAAGCAAACCAGTATTCATTTCCAAAGCCAGACTTATGAAGGCACTTACATTCGTCTTAAAATTTTTATGTTTCTAAACTTTAATCTACTTAAGTACTAGTACTTGTGATGTTAAATGCCTCAGCAGTTGGTTTACAAGCAAGGGGAACAGAATTGGGATTTCCCTGCATCATTGCTTGGTGGAGGTGGAGTCAACTGGAGTGCCAGCTTCAGAGGAGGAGATGGCGTGCTTAGAGCAAGCTTGGTTAGTAGTGGCTACCTAAGTCAATCTGGGTTCGACTGCAAGACCCTGCTTCAAAAAGAATAAGGTGGAAAAGGTGATCAAGGAAGATCCATGACATTGACCTGGGGACCCTACATGCATATGAAGACATGATTACAAGCACTCACTCGCATACACGCACACACACACGGGACATACACATACATGCCCACCACTCTCATGTATGCACATGAAAAGAGGAAAAAGAAAATGAACATGCAGGCTTATTAGTATCAAAATGAGACCTAACCCAAACTCTATCCACACCCATCAAGATGACATACTTTGGGTTCCATTCTGAGTACGTTCATGGTCAAGATCCCCTAAGTAAAATATGGCTAGTTCTTTCTTGAGTCAGTTTTGCATACCAAGGATTTGCAGACCTGTCCAAGTTGTTTTACTGTGCAACATCCCATATTTTTTTTCAACTCAAAGGCACATGTCCTGTAGTGAGTGGTTTGAATGAAAATGATCCCCATGGGCTCATATAGTTGCATACTTGGTTCCCAAATTGGTGCAACTGTTTGAGAAGGATTAGACTGTGTGGTCTTGTTGGAGATGCTGTGTCACTTGGGGTGGGCTCTGAGGTTTCAAAAGCCCACAACATTCATGGTTAGTTCTCTGTGCCTCATGGTTGGTCTCAGAATGTGAGCTATCAGCTACAACTCCAACCTATGCCAAAAGCTTGTTGCCATGTCCCTGCCATGATAATTGTCTCTAAATCTCTGAAACTTTAAGGCCCTAATAAATTCTTTCTTTTTTTAAGTGTCTTTGGTTATTGCGTCTTATCACAATAACAGAAAAGTAACGAATATACAGACTTTATATTCAGATATGTAATAAGTGAGTAAATACAATAGGTTTTCCCCCATACAGGTACTAATGTTAAATCAATGCTTGGTCTTACAATGGATACAACTTCATCACTGAGCAATTGTGATATCCATCATGTCAGTACCTGCCAATTTTATTCAGCTCAGAGAGGAGAAAGTGGACTTTCTATTTATTTCTCATTTTGATTTTTTTCCTCATATTATTAAGATTCGACCTGTTTCTAGTGTTTATTTCTTGATGTCACTCATCTCTTCAAAAATAAGCATGTTAAAACATTTAACTTAATTATGAAAAGAAGCATACACAGTAGATTTTCAAGTACATAGCTTAGTCAGCCATATTCCTATTGTTGTGCAATCTCCCAAATGCTTTCATGTTGTAGAATCAAAATTCTGTGCCCAGTAAGTAATGTTCAAGGTTTTCCAATAAAACATATACAAAGTTGTATTAGTGAAAATTATTCCATTCCAAAGTTTCATGAAGTAGATACATGCCTATAACAAGTGTCCATGCTGGTGAGGAGATTCTCACAGCATCCCTGCAAATTCCAGAAACTCTCTGTCATTGCTTCTCATCCTCTGTCCTTTTCTAGACACATAAAGTTCAAGTTTACCCCTCTAATCTGTAGCTTCTTTTAAGTTTTCTACAAGTGCGATCATGTTTATTTATGAAACGCAATTACTTGATTATTTTCCAATCATTTTACTATTTTTAATAAAAGGGGTTTAATTCATAATTCATTTACAGTTGATTATACTTTTGTAATAAATATCAAGTTTCTACCTACTCAGTTACATTTGTAAATTTAAAGTTTTTATTGTATTTTGGTCCTAGCTACCATTCTATCACCCATTCAAAATTTTCCTGGGTTCCCCACTGTTGAGTTCAGTTAATGCTGCTTGTGTGTGCATGGATATTGACAGACAACCAGGTGCCACACCCCAAAGTGGTTGCTGAGTTTACTATTATCATCCTGGTCTTATTGTAGTATCCAGCACTTGTAGTTACATGGTAAATAGATAATTGGGATACAAACCATCTTTGCCTATCTTACCATCTTGGGGGAACGCTGTGTATTCCTTCATTAAATATGATGTTTGCAATGGGTTTCTATAGATGTTTATCATATTAAAGAAGTCCAACTAGTCCTGATTTTCCAAGGGTTTTCATCCAGAATAAGTATTAAATTTATATCAGGTTGCCAGCATACACTGTGATAATGCTATAATCTTTGTTTTTATTAATTATACTGTAGCAAACCTTATTATTAATTTGGGATATTAAATAACTGTAAAGAAAAGTATATATTGCTTGTTGAATTGAAGAATTCACTGCTCCAATTAGTTGGGCTTAGGGATCTTATTATGAGAAATTTTCTAACTCTATTTTGTTAATGCATGTTGGACTTTTAAATTTTCTGCTATTTTTGATAAAAAAACAATTTTCAGAACTTTGACCAACTTAGCTTAAGTATTAAACTCACTGATATTAATTTTCATAGCATTCTTGTGTTTTAATACATGTACCATCACTACTGGCTATTTTATTTTGGTTCTAATAGTGATTATTTCATTTTCATAAGTACAAGGTTGACAAAAGTATAGCAACATTTTAAAGTTTATCATTTTAATAATTTTTCTTCTACATTCTTTAATAACATGGGTATACATTTAAAATAATTAATATATATTTTTAGCAAAACTACTTTAGGTTTACAGGGAAAAGGATAAAACAGGAAGAAAGTACAAAGTTTTGCATATATGTCCTTCCTAGCTTCTTAATTTATTTTTTAACCTCTTGCTTTATTGTGATATATTTGTTACAGCTGATGAGCCAGTATTAATACCTTATTATTAACTAAAGCCTGAAGGGCATTTTAGGATTTGTGCCGTTTTTTTGTTTGTTTGTTTGTTTGTTTTTTACAGTTCTATGCATTTTGGCAACGTTATAATGTCATGCGTTCATATAATATGAAATGTAGCAGGGACTGAATCATCTCCTGTTTTCCATATTTACCAACCCTCTTCTATCTAACCCTGAAAAGCCACTGATCTTTTCAAACTAGCAATAGTTCCATCTTTTCTAGAATGCCATATACTGTGAAATCTACACTGTGGCCTTTTCAGCACGACTTCTTTTCCTTAATAACATGCCTTTGGGTTTCTATGCCTTTTTGTGGCATAATAGATTTTTTTTTTTTTTTCTGGAAACAAAAGTCCCATTGGGTGGATATACCAGAGTTTTTTTTTCTTCTCATTTCCTGAAGGACATCTTCATTGCATCCAAGTTTGCTAGTTATTAATAAAGCTTCTATAAACACAACATGTACATTGTAGTGCTGACATACACCCTTACTCTTTATAAGTAAATGTATAGGGATATGACTGCCGATTTGTGGGATAAGAAACTGCTTAGCTTTAATTGAAACTGCTAAATTGATTTTTATAGTGGATATATAAACATGTGCTTCTGCCACCTATGACTGAGAAAACTTGTTACCATTTGGTGCTAACATCTAACATGTTTTAGATTTTAGCCATTGTAACAGTGTGTACTGGCAGTGTGTACTGGTAGTTTTAGCCATTGTAACAGTGTGTACTGGTAGTGTGTACTGGTAGTTTTAGCCATTGTAACAGTGTGTACTGGTAGTGTGTACTGGCAGTGTGTACTGGTAGTTTTAGCCGTTGTAACAGTGTGTACTGGTAGTTTTAGTCTATAACCTCCTAATGGCACATATTATATGACTTTTCACAAACTTATTTGCTGTCTGTTTACTGCCTTTGATCCAATATCTATCCATACCTTTTTCTGACTATTTTTGTTGTTATTATGTTTCAATAGTTCTTTATTTTTAAATATACATATCATCAGATATGTTGTTTAGATTTCTTTTATCTCAGGCTGACTTGACCATTCACTACTTTGAGTGTATTTCTTTTTTCTTTTTTTTTTATTTATTTATTAAAGGTTTCTGCCTCCTCCCTGCCACCGCCTCCCATTTCCCTCTCCCTCCCCCATTCAACTCCCCCTCCCTCAGCAGCCCAAAGAGCAGTCAGGGTTCCCTGCCCTGTGGGAAGTCCAAGGACCTCCCACCTCCTACCAGGTCTAGTAAGGTGAGCATCCAAACAGCCCAGGCTCCCACAAAGCCAGTATGTGCAGTAGGATCAAAACCCAGTGCCATTGTTCTTGACTTCTCAGCAGCCCTCATTGTCCGCTATGGTCAGCGAGTCCGGTTTTATCCCATGCTTTTTTTAGACTCAGTCCAGCTGGCATTGGTGACTTCCCAAAAGAACATCCCCATTGTCTCAGTGGGTGGGCACACCCCTCGCGGTCCTGAGTTCCTTGCTCATGTTCTCTCTCCTTCTGCTCCTCATTTGGGCGTTGGGATTTCAGTCCGGTGCTCCAATGTAGGTCTCTGTCTCTGTCTCCTTTCATTGCCTGATGAAGGTTAATATCCAGGAGGATGACTGTATGTTTTTCTTTGGGTTCACCTTGTTATTGAGCTTCTCTAGTATCACAAATTATAGGCTCAATGTCCTTTATTTATGGCTAGAAACCCGTTATGAGTGAGTACATCCCATGTTCCTCTTTTTGGGTCTGGCTTACCTCACTCAGGATAGTGTTTTCTATTTCCATCCATTTGCATGCAAAATTCAAGAAGTCATTGTTTTTTGCTGCTGAGTAGTATTTCAAAAAGAAGTTTTGCAACAATGCAATCTAAGTTACTAACATTTTCATTCACAGATCATAGCTCTTGTGTAGAACCTAAAAACCTGATTACATCACTACAGCAGTACCTACACCTATTGTCCTCTGTTGTGTTATGGAAGGGTTATTGTTTACCATTTTACATTATGCCACATATCCAGATTTCATTTTTTCAGCATCATTACTTCCTACACTTTTTGTTTTTGTTTGTTTGTTTGTGTTATTCAAGACAGGGTTTCTTTGTGTTGCTTTGGAGCCAGTCCTGGAACTAGCTCTTGTAGACCAGGCTGGCCTTGAATTTACAGACATCCCCCTGCCTCTGCCTCCTGAGTGCTGGGATTAAAGGCTTGTGCCATCAGCGCCCGACCTAGTCCCTATTCTTAAACATATTATTTCTTGTTATCATTCTTTGACTTTGATATGCAGCTATTTTATTTTTTAAATCCATAAGAGTACTCATATAACTGATTTTATATTCTCTGTTCTATTTATATGTGTCTTTCATTTAACATATCACTCCCAGTTTTTACTTCGTCCCCTCCTCCCATTCCCTCTACTTTCCCCACCACTGCACCGCCCCCCCCCCATCCATTCCTCAGAGAATGTTCTGGAGGCTATTCTCATGGGACATTATCTTCCACTAGGGTACCAGCTCTCTACTGGCATTGAGTTGATGGCTAAGAGATAGTTACAGCAGGACATGGAGGCATATAACTCTATCAGAACTTTGGGGGCTAAAACAAGAGGTAAATTTGAGGCTATCCTGGGCTACATAGTGAGTTGAAAACTAGTACAGGTTACAGAATGAGCAATTCAGTTTTTAACATATTATACCAGGGTATATAGTATGAGATCACAAAGGCAAGGCTTATGTGCAAAGACAACACAGTTATATTTATTAATTGATTTAGAAACTTGATTCAGTGCTATAAAACCATTAAAAGGAGTTTCTGTAATTGTTGATTATTTTAAAAGCTCTCAAGATCTGGGGAGATGACTCGATGGGTATAAGCCTGACTTCACATTCTCAGAAACCATGTAAAAGGCCAACAAAGTGGCTCATGTCTGCAACGTGAGAGCTAGCAAGCTGAGGCAAGAATATATTGGGGACTGGTGGCCACCCAGTTTAACATAAATGGTGAACGTCAAAGAAAGGCCTATCTCAAAAGTTAGAGTGTGATAAAGGAAAATACCTCATGTTGGTCTCTGACCTCAATACCTGCTTATATAGGCAACTGCATCTACACACACACACGCACACACACATATACACACACACACACATGCGTATACACACACATATACACACACACACACACAAACCCTATATTTCTCAAAGCACTTGACTTATGTTGTGGGGGTTAAATTATTCTTCCAAACTAAAACTAAAGAAACTTTTTAAACCATTATTTTGCTGTAGGGAGAATAAATTCCTATCCTTTCACAAAAGGCATTTTGGCCACCAATTAATGTAGATGAGATTCAAACTACTTGTTTTCCCATTGGAAGAATGTTTTAGATGTTGATAAAACAAGGTGTTTTGAAGTTATGGGAAGATATCACTTTAAATTATCAAAAATTGGAGTAAGTTGCACAAATGAAGAAATTTAAGTTTTTGAAAATAAATAATTAAAATTGACAATATCGCAGGATATAACTCAGCTTGTGTGCCTCTTGTCTTCTATGCACAGTGTCCTGGTCTGGTCCCAAGCACAGTATAAAATCAAGTGTGGTGCCACAAGACTATAAACCCATCACTAGGGAGGCAGAGATAAAATATACATACATACATATATATATATATACATATATATATATACATACATACACACATTGAACATATAGGGAGTGCCTGGAAAGCTTGATCTATATGATATCTCCTTTTTAAATTAAAAAAAAAACATGGCAGGAAGGGGCTAGAACAATTTTCACTGATTGTACATTAAAAGTTCTTGAACTACAGCTAATATATTTTAGTTTTGCCTGGAATAAGGGCTCACTAATTTGCCCAGGTAAATAAAATAAGCATAATTAATGAAGGAAATTAGGTCATAAGAAAAGAAACAATTGGTTACTGAATCAGATGTCATAGGCATCATTGAATAGAAATAGCCCCACTGTATTGAATTTGGATCAGTGATGAAAGATTTGATAGTTTGAAGATAGTGACTGTTAACCCAGCCAGAGAGAAATGAAAACCAAACAAATAAATATACAACAGAAACCTGCAGTAGGGCAGAGGAACTACCCGCCGTGGGATGGTGACTCTGTCCCTGACCCATGCCCTGAAGAGGTTCTGAGGTACCTGGAAGGAGGTTAAGAGCAGATTTGCGAGATCTTGAATTTTAAGTAAGATGCTGAACTCTTCTCGATAGGACGGGGAAGTCTTTTTGGTCTTTGATAAGGAAATGATGAGATTGATATTTGGAGAAGGTAATTCTGGCAACAATGGGTAGTATTGATTGGAGACACAGGACATTAAAGGCCTGGAGAATGACTGAGGGAGGGTAACAATAGTTCACATGAAAAATGGTGAGGCAAGGAACGAAGATTGAGTGAGTGTGAACGGCAACAGGGATTGTAACTGGAGAGGCATTGTGGAGGTGACTGGGTACTAGTTCCGGACCTATTGAAAACAGAATTGCATTTGAAGAAAGAATAAAAATTACCATGAGATATTGAGTTTGACTGACTGGGAAGATAATAGCGTCCTCCTTCAAGAGACAAACTCCACCGGAACAGGGGCTGTGCTGGGGAGATGACGTGAGTGGAACGCTACTCAGTGATGGACCTGCATGCAACCAACAGGAAGATTTTCCAGTCTCACGCCCAGAGAAGTTGGTGCATTGTGCATCAAGGGTAAGGCAAAGATAACTCACGAGCTAGATACAGATTTAAAAAAAAAAAAAAAATCCATGTTTCCAAAATCAACAAAGTTTGAAGCACTTTGTAATCAAAGCTGCTGCTATGCCCCTGATGTTGCCTCAGCTCAGCCTCCATAAAAGGGATGGAAGAAAGAAGAAATGAGACACAGGGAGATAGATGAGGGAGTGAACACCAAAAAAGGAGCAGGAAATGGAATAAGGATGAAGTGTAAATTAAATTCATTATGCAAAACATTCAAAATGTTCTTGGGGGATCCTTTAAAAGATCTTCATATGAACAAAACAGAGTAGCATATATTTTTAAATTTCTTACGATGGAGTCTGGCATTGTTCATCCCATCATGCTGGGTTCCTTTTAGTTTCATGTGGAAGAATAAGCTTGAGTAACATACTGCTATTGTAAGGGGGGGAATACAGCTCTCTGTGTTACTATAACCATGAACTAATGGCTCTTTACCACCTTCAGCTTTTGTAAAGTGCTTATCATGATTTTGATTCTCAAACAATAGAATCTCACAAGGGTGTGATTTATAACCCCATTCTGATCAAGAAGATATCTGCTGCACTCTAAATCTTACTTATCTTTTTATTTTAAATGTAGCTCTCTGCTAATTAATATTCTATTCCCATATATTCTACTGAAAACTCTCACCAGGCTAGCAAAAATCCTTTTAGATAATGCCGTGTTACTAGGGTCACACCTAATTTACTTTTATATTATTATATTGGTGACTTTGCTTGTGAAACTTTTCATAAGAATTTAAAACTACTGAGGAGAATTTACATATCTATATATCTACATATATAGAATTTCATCAACCTGTGGTTTATAATTTTTGGAAAACATTTCATTTTAAATCTATTAATCATTGTGTTCTTAATGTATCTCATTTCTACATTAACTTTTAATTATAGTTAATTGATGATAAAGATATGTGATCTAAAATTTAAGAGATATAAAAAGCAAAACATTTTCTTCTATCTGATCCCAGTTTCCTGTCCCAGAGATAAGCAAAATATTCTGTATATTTGTCATGTGTTTTAGGTGTTATAAAAGATATAGATTTTACTAGAATGTAGGTACCTAGATAATAGTTACATAGGTAGATGACTGGTGATAGATATTGCACAAGTGACAGCATTTTACATTTACTTTGGATAAATATTTGTGTTTGGGAAATCATATCTGATCAACCAATAAATAGCAACCTCACTGATTGTTAGGACTTGATAGTATTCCCCAGTGTTCTACTGTTTATTGCCTGCTTTATTACTAATCTATTGATGCAAACCAAAATTACTTGGTGAGTATCCACAAGCAGGTGCCATCTCACACATTCACAGCTATAATTAGGGTGAGCTTCTGAAGGTAGGGTTCAGAGTTTAGTAAATAGCTTTAATTTGGGTACTTGTTATCCAAATACTATCTATACATTTTTGTTTCGTTGTAATTCCATCATCTAATGTCTATTTAGACTAATGTCACCAGCATTATCATACAACCTCATCTTTCCTACTTAGATGAGTTTATCAGATCATTTGAAGTTTGCTTTCGGTATTATTTATGTTTTAATCTGTTTTGTATGAGAAATGACACTTCTGAAGACTGATTTTACTGGGTTCATTTGTGAGTTTTTGTGTGTTGACTCAGTGCATTTTTTCTTATTGATCTATACTCCCAAAGTAGGGATACAAGGAGTTGCAAATATCCCTTGAATTTATGTTTGATGTTTAGTCTCTACTTTTAATTAATTTTCTTTAATTAGTTACTCGAGTTTAATATAATGTGATTTAATCATACTCATTCAACTCTTTCCAGAGTCATCCCCTTCCTACCCTTCCCACTTTGTGTCTTACTGGATTTTTTTTTCTGTTGCTGTTCTTGTTGCTTTTTATTCTTCAAGGCCCATTTGTGCTGTCCAAACAGTCTTAGATACATGGTCTTCCATTAGAAAGTGCTCAATGTACGGGGGCTAGTCTCATTGAATAAACTCTTTCCCCTCTCCCAACAGATAACAATAGTGACTTGGCAGGATTATGTACCCAGCAACTCTCTGCATGTTGAGGTTGTGAGACTTGGGCTTACATAGCTTCTGTACATGCTGCTTCAACCATTGTGAGTTCATATGTGTGCCTTGATATGTCCAGGAAACAATATTTTCTAGTAGTCTTCTATTGTCTCTTTCTTTTATATTCTTTCTGTCCCTCCTCTACTATGATCCCAGAGTGTTGGTGTGTGCAAGGGCAGTGTATATATTCCATTTATGGCAGAACATTCTACAGTTTCTTACTGCCTGGACCTTGGCTAGTTGTAGGTCTCTGTGTTGCTCATTATCAGTAAAGAGAATATGTTCTGATGAGTACTGAGAGACACATCGACATCTGGACATAACGATAAGTTTAATGAGTGAATTTACTACTATTGTTTATTAGAATAATGATACCATATGTTCTCCTCTAAGGCCTATGACATGTCTACTCATAGTTTTGATGCTAGACATAATTTTTACCTTGCAACAGGTTTTATATTCAGTCAGAAAGTATTTGGCTACCCCCATGATTTCATGTCACTATTGCACCAATGGGCAGGTCTTACCAGGCAAATTGCAATTATAACTCACAGGGTTTATAGCTGGGTATGACGGGTGTTTCATTTTTCCCTGTGGTAGTGGAATAGCGTTGGGTATGATGGGTGTTTCGTTTCTTCTTTCCCTCTGGTGGTGTGAATAGCATCTTGCAGCACTCTGAAGCCAGTCTGTAGGATCAAACTTCTACATCTATAACTGCTCGATTTTGCCATGTTCTATGACTTAAATATGTGGTGCCTTCAGTAACTGGATAGTGTGATTTTAATGTTCATATTTTTAAAAATATAGTCGATTACTGTGATATTTTCCTCTATGGGTTTTAGGTTTGTGTTTTCATTTTCAGTTGTACCTTCCTTCTGACTCTATGGTTATAAAATAATTATTCTTTATTTCATGTAGATATTTATGGTTTTTACTTTTATATTTAAACTTTTAATTTTGCAATGGATAAATGGAGGTAACAAGGGTTTTCATATACATATATCATTCAAATAAAAGAAGAGGTTATCATCATTAGCAGCTACAAAGAAGAGTGAAATACTTAGGACTAAAGGATTGCTTCCATTCCTCACATCCCACTGACATTTCACTCACTCCTAGTTTGTTTGGCTCAGAAGAGCAATGTGCCCACAGTTCTTGTCTTTTAGCAAACTGAATCTCTCTGGACTCATGCCTCTAACACAGCATCTGCTCTGTTAACTCTGGTCATAACCTTTCTCTTGGCAAGAAGAGTGTTTTCTCTATTACTCCAAGCTTCCTTCCTCATACAACGTGACTTCAGACCTGTCTTAGTCAGTGCTTCATTGTGGGGAAACACCACAATGATGGCAAATCTTGTAAAAAGAAAGGCATTTAATTGGGGCTTGCTTATAATTGCAGAGGTTAGTCCATTATCATCACAGTGAGCAGCAGAGCAGCACATAAGCAGGCATGGTCCTGGAGGAGTAGCTAAGAGTCCTACATCAAATCTGAAGGTAACAGGAAGAGAGAGACACTAAGCCTAGTTGGGCTTCTGAAACCCCAAGACCCATCTCCAGTGATGCAGTTCTGCCAATAACATCACACATCCTAATCCTTCTAATCATTTTAAATATGCCATTCCTTAGTGACTAAGCATTCAAATATATGAGACTATGGGGGCCATTTTTATTCAAACCACCCCCTGACCCAACTTTCACCTTCAACTCTGTATTGACCAAGGCAAACATTATCTTCTAATTGTACTAATGTCTTGGCTTGGCTTGAGTGTATTGACTGTGGTTTTATTTTATTTTTTAATATAAATAGCAACTGTATTTTGGCCTGTTGGACTTGGGCTTTGTATTTTCTTTTTTCTTTCTTTTTTTTACATATAAATAGCAACTGTATTTTGGCCTGTTGGACTTTGGCTTTTTATTTTTTTTATTTTTTTTCCCTTTTTATTAAAAATTTCCACCTCCTCCCATTTCCCTCCCTCTCCCTTCACTTCCCCTCCCCCCTTTCTAGTCCAAAGAGCAGTCAGGGTTCCCTGCCCTGTGGGAAGTCCAAGGTCCTCCCCCACTCCATCCAGGTCTAGGAAAGTGAACATCCAAACAGACTAGGCTCCCACAAAGCCAGTACATGCAGTAGAATCAAAACCTAGTGCCATTGTCCTTGGCTTCTCAGTCAGCCCTCATTTTCAGCCACATTCAGAGAGTCTGGTTTGGTCACATGCTCCATAAGTCCTAGTCCACTTGACCTTGGTGACCTCCCTTTAGATCAGTCCCACCATCTCAGTGGGTGGGTGTACCCCTCACTGTCCTGACTTCCTTGCTCATGTTCTCCTTCCCTCCTTCTGCTCCTCATTTGGACCTTGGGAGCTCAGTCCAGTGCTCCAATGTGGGTCTCTGTCTCTATCTCCATCAATCACCAGATGAAGGTTCTATGGTGATAAGCAAGATATTCATCAGTGTGGCTATAGGATAGGGCCAGTTCAGGCACCCTCTCCTCAGCTGCCCAAGGAACAAGCTGGGGACATCTCCTTGGACACCTGGGAACACCTCTAGAGTCAAGTTTCTTGCCAACCCTAAAATGGCTCCCTTAATTAAGATATATACTTCCCTGCTCCCATATCCACCCTTCATGCATCCCAACCATCCCATTCCCCCAAGCTCTTCCCACCCTCCCTTTCTCCCTTCTCTCTCCCCCTCTCCCCTTACCCCCACCCCACCCCCACCCCTAAGTTCCCAATTTTTACCTGGCAATCTTGTCTAGTTCCAATATCCAGGAGGATAGCTATATGTTTTTCTTTGGGTTCACCTTCTTATTTAGCTTCTCTAGGATCCTGAATTATAGGCTCAATGTCCTTTATTTATGTCTAGAATCCACTAATGAGTGAGTACATACCATATTCATCTTTTTGGGGGTCTGGGTTACCTCACTCAGGATATTTATTTTTCTTTCTTAAATTGTTTATTAAAATGTAATTACATTACGTCCTGCCATCCCTTTCTTCCTTTTAGCCCCATCCAGGTTTCGTTCTTAAAACTCTACATTCCCAGCCGGGCAGTGGTGGCGCACGCCTTTAATCCCAGCACTCGGGAGGCAGAGGCAGGCGGATCTCTGTGAGTTCGAGACCAGCCTGGTCTACAAGAGCTAGTTCCAGGACAGGTTCCAAAACCACAGAGAAACCCTGTCTCGAAAAACCAAAAAAAAAAAAAAACTCTACATTCCCCATCCCTTGGATTTTGTAGGTTCATTATTTCTGTTTGCAGCACACCTCTCTTCCTGAGCTGATTTGATCCAAGGCATCCTTCTCTGAGCCTCAGCCAACACCTTTTATTTTGTGGCTTGCTGTCCTTTTCAGGACACTTTTTACTATAGTAATTAAGTAATTAGTTACTCAATTATTTAGTCTCTCTCATATCTGGATGTAAATAGGGGCACTGGTGAAAATCTGTAGCCGTAGTTTTACCTCTTCTTGACTCTAGGGCAAGGTCTGGAACTTGGAGTGAGATTTCCTGTAATCTGCATCTTTACTGCTCTTGCAAATAGTCCTTTGCACCCTTCAGACTTCAGCTAGGTGCTGCCTGTCAGAGACTCTTTTTAGCCATACCCTGCATGTGTGGCTAAACCCATCTCATGCTCTGCCTTACTCGAGATAGAGTTCCAATTCCCAGGAACTGAACATTTACATCCTGAAGAAGCCAATACGGATGCCAAGATTATGGGGTAATGATACTTACATCTGCACCTGTGTCCAGCAGGCCAGTAATAAAAATGCCATTTACACACACTCTTAGCTTTGGTCTTTGATCACTTATTGAAGTTTGCCAAAACACATCGAACTCATCCTTCTGATCATTATTGCTTGTAACAGTAAGCATGGGGCTTCCTAATTGTCCTGACGAGGCACATTCTCTGCAGTAACTAGAAATGACTGAACCATATTTGCCATGGGGGCCTACGAGGCTCCCCTTCTCGCGTTTCCCGTCTGTAACAGGTTGCCTTGTCTATCTCTTGTAGACCTGCATTCATTTATCCAATGCCTGCCTTTCCCACATCTTCTACATAAACCTGAAGGCTGAGTCCTCCTATTTCTGTTATTTCTAGAAGATGCATTATTATTATTTTTAGAAATCCGTTGTCTACAATTCCTTTTCATATGACCCATTTTGCCACAATTAAAACATTTGGTATTCTGATGTCTTCTTTTACCATTGGAAATTGCTTCTTCTACCCATGTTTCAGTGCCATAGTCAAATGTATGAACATTCAGTGTATGCAAGACCCATTCTTCCAAGGGCGCTGATCTGATCTTTAAAGGCCCCAAGATCCTTTTGCATTCCACATTTGCATTTTCATAAGCCAAAGACTCGATTATTATACATCTTGCTTCTGGATCAGATATCCCTATTTGTACAGCTTTAGTTAGTCTTTGTAAAAAGTCACTAAAGGATTCTCTCTGACCCTGTTTAACTCTGACATATGATTCCATTCTCTGTCCTGGGTCTTGCACCCTGTCCCAAGCCCTTAAGGCTGTTGTAGTACATATTGATAGGGTGTGTTCATCATAATTAGCTTGTTTCTGAGGGCCGGAAAAGAGCCCTTTACCTAGAATTTGATCTAGGGAAATCTCAATTCCCTTCACTCTTTCCTGCTGTTCTAAAAGTCTAGCCTCTTGCCTGAATAAGCATTTCCAGTTCAATTGCGGTCCACTCTCAAGGACCGCAGAGGCCAATTGGAGCCAGTCAAAGGGGACCTTGGGTGTTGTGTCTCAGGTGCTTCCCACCCATATTTGGAGATGGAGAACCTACAAAGTAAGCTAGATTGTTTGACCAATTAGATCCACCTATCCCTTGACCCCAGCACTAGGATCATAAGGATGGGCCAACATGCCTGACAGTTTCACATGGGTTCTGGGACTTGAACTCGGTTCTTGAGTTGGAACACAGCATTTCATTGACTGAGTTGTCTGCCCAGACTTTGCCATATATTTTATATCATCTTCTTAAACTGAATATTACTTTTAAATAGCAGAATTTATTATAATGGTGAGGACAGAAGACAGAAGGTGGTAGTATCACTTCAGTTTTCATTTTACTTTGTTTTTCTCAGTTTTATTTTCTGATAGTAGGTCATTAATAAAAGATTTTCAAACTTTGGAGTTATGCATGTTTGTTTGTATTAAGATCTTAATTCAGAGCAGAGGTAGGGGTCTCAATATTCCAATTGTGTGAACAGAGGCAATGTATTATGTATATAACCAGGTTTTTTGAAAGAGACGTTCAGCTAGGTAAAAAGAAAAATCGGAACATGCATTATCTTATTTAATCCTGAGAGTAACCCAATGTATCTGACACTTGTACCCTTCAGACTGGCAGTGGAGTAGATTCTCAAAGAAATTCGACAACTTGACCAAAATGATGAAGCAAGCAAGGACAACCCGATGTTCAACTTGAATTTTCTGATTCCACTTCCTGACATTTAAGACAGGTTTTTTGTTGCTTTCTATACCTCCATTAATGCCTACAATCACTATTAACAATCCACAGGGGAAGTAATATTTTTAATTACATTCTCTGCTTGGTCCTCTGGATCTGTTAGTAATATAAAACAGGAAATAGACACTTACAAAAGAAACTATGAATATGAGTTGTATCATCTTTAGTAATCATAAAATAGTTGTCTGTAAATGAAAAACAGGGAATACTTTCCATCAGGAAGTCTGGCATTATCATTTTGATTCCATGTATAAAAAGCAATCATATTTAATATGCCTTATGAGGAAAATAGTTAAATGTGTTTTCATGGTATTCCAACAGTTTATATTGGATTTGAAATGTGTGTCCTGAATCTCAGAACTTAAATCTGTGTTAGTATCATAAAAAAGGAATAAAGAAATAGTAATTTATAACAAATAAGTGTCACTGTGAATTGAATGTGATTCTATTTCATAAAATGTTATTGGGCTTTTTTATTTTTAAGAATTTATTAGACTATTGTGGTTTCAAAATTGCAGTAGCGGAATTTGTATATCCAATTTTTAAAAGAAACCATTTCATCCTTTGGGTCATATTGTATTTTCTCAGTTTCTATTCCGTTAGAGATAATGTCTGAAAGAATGACTAACCTGGCTATCAAAGCACTGGCCAGCACTATCAAATACGAGGTGTTTTATTCTTTACTTAATAATCTTTCTCTGAAGGATCTCTTCTAAATAACTGTTGGTGGCTAGGAAAATGATATCACTGCATCAGAATGTTTTCTATTCCATCAGAGTACTACATTCAGTCTAGCAGGAAATAGTTTTGCATGACAGTACACATGTAAATGTCATTGCATATGTCATTTATGCTGTATGGGGTTGTTATGCAAGATTCACAGCGATCATGCTAGAGAAAACTGTCTTTGATACACTAAACAAAATGTGCTTAGTAAAAATTGCTAGCAATTTTTTTCTAGACATATAATGACATGGTAAGAGCACAAAACAAAACTACCAGAAACAAACCATTTCTCAAGCTGTAATATCTGCAGGACAAGTGATCTAAATTGCTGAGACAAGGGGAGTTCATCACTGCACTGCAAGAGAACTTGAAATATAACCTAAAGGCAAGTGAAATACTGATTCCCAGCTCTGGAATAACAGCAGCAAATTTACCTACAGACAGAAGATGCATGGAAGCAATAAACGAATTATACAAGCCTTACACATGCAATCTGATTATTCCGACCAAAGTGTTAATTGGATCCTAACTGCCAGATCTGATATCTGTGGTCTTGTAGTGGGAAACCTTTCAAAGTGATGAACTGTAATTCAGTGAGCTGCTTAAAGCACTTGTAATTTACTGCATGTCATGCTATGAAGAGCCTGACCTAATGGACTTTACATTGCCTATAATGCTAGAAGCCTTTCAACAAGACTAGTTGGTAAAAAGTAATCGTGGAAGTCTATTGAGACAGGATGAGCAAAACTATATCTTAAACATAGTCTAGGGAAGGTTGATATTTAACGCAAATAGGTATGCCTATGATAAAAGAGTATTCTCTCCAACATAAATTATGGCAGTATGAGATCTCACAGTGTAAAAATTGAAGAGAACTATCGGATACAAAGGGGACTGGGATAGTTTTATAATCTGAACTAAGTGCTATAAAAATAGATCAGATTTAAATTATTCACGGATGAAATCCCTTTGCTTTCCAAAAATATAGCTCAGGATATTTGGATTTGATTTATACCTAGTTCGTATGGATATCTTGAAACTTTGAGGGACACATTTTAGATGTAAGTAACATAAGGCAGTGCGTAAAGCAACTGTTTGTAAGGTAAATACCAGTCACAATTCTCCCCATTATTATTGGAAATTATGATTTTAAGATATGAGGTTTTGTTTTGATACCCATTAAATGTTCACCTCTCCATTAAAGCAGGTACTGAAATTCTGAGTGCCAATGCTTACACACAGCAATTCCTGCACTGTCTATAGTTAAGTTTCTAAATATTGTAAAAGATCCACAGGTACAATTTAGCATAATTACATATTTTACAAACAGTGGTTTCTTTTTAATTGTTTCCTTAAATTATGCTATCTGTATGAATCTTTACTAAGGTGAGCCGTTTTCTAGCCTGTGGGGTGTCCTATGTATAGCATGAGGCACGGAGCACACTGTGGAACACGTCAGGGGTTTGTTTCATGGATACACATGTTACCACTGTTTATTCTATATCCACTGAATGTGAAGCAGACGTGAACAAATCTTTGATCTATACAAATTAGTCAGAGCAGTCACAAAAACGCAATTGCAGTCACTGATACAATAGTCTCAGTAAATCTACCTCAGCTGTCCCTTTTCTTCACACCGTCCTCCATTGAAGTTGGCCTCTGTCAGCTAGACAGCCTCATCAGCAACTCCAAGTGGGGTGCAAGCATTCTAATGGTTTGAAAGACTTTGGGAAGTTGCTGGTGTTTTCTCATCAGGATTCAATTTAGAGGGCTTTGTTCCATTCTTGAACTTTGAAGGCAAAGAAAAACAAGTCATTTGTTGCCTTCTTTGGGGTGAACCAGAAAGCAGAATCAGTATACCTGGCAGCAGGAGGGTTCC